>NC_057800.1:283108507-283369553 GCF_018294505.1 Triticum aestivum | reverse complement strand
CGCACCGCACCGCCCTGCGTCGCCCTGCCCCTCGTCATGGTGAGTTTTTTTTCTGTTTTTTTAATTTAGTTTATGTTTGTTTAGTTTAGGTTAATTAGGTTAGTTTAGGTTAGGTTAGTTTAGGTTATTTAGTTTAGTTTAGGTTAATTTAGTTTATTTTAGGTTACATTTAGTTTATAGTTTTGTTTAGATTTTTTTCCTATTTTTAAGAATAATCAAGAAAGATGAAAGAAAAAGAAAAACAAGACGAGGAAGAAGAAGAAGAAGAAGAAGAAGAAGAAAGAACAATAAGTAGTAGAAGAAGATGATAAAAAGAAGAAGTAGAAGTTGAAGATGAAAAAAGAAGTAGGAAAAGGGGGCGCCCGGGAAGGAGCGGGTTAATTAGTGGGTTCCTCGGTGTCGATGGAACCCAAAATAGCAAGTATATCGTCGGTGCGAGATACATGTGGCGGTCGGTGTCGAACACTACATCCATGTCCCACAAGTGATGCCGACGTCCGGTGTCCCAAAGCAACTGTTCTCGGCGTCGATGGCGGTCGAACACCATCGTGAATTTGTCTGGCAGCCTCTGCGATGACGATTAATAGGCAAGTGTTGAAACTTGAAACACCCAAACTAACTCAAGTCGGTTTGGTTGTTTGAAATTTCAAAACTTGGCTTTAATCCTCATCGCAGAGGCTGCCAGACAATTCGTGATGGTGTTCGACCGTCATCGGCCACCAGAACTATTGTTGAGGGACGCCGGGCGCCGGCTTCACTTGTGGAATGTGGATCTAGTGTTCAACGCCGAGCGCCACATGTATCTCGCACCGATGATACTTTCTATTTAGGGTTCCATCGACGCGAAGGACCCCCTAACCCGCTCGTCTTGTTGTCAATATTTAGTTAGGTCGATGGAAGAAACAAAATTGCTATGTTACTCATCTTTGGATTTAAATGTGAAGTTATTTTGTTGCTGCGAGGGTCTAGTGTTCGACGAGCTCCGCCCCTGCATTCGTTGGTGAGCACGAATGACATGTCCCGATGAAACTTGCTAGCTATAGGTGTCAATCATCAGTATGCGTAACCACTATGTGTCTCCCGTTCGAAAGGGTTGCATCTATAAATATGCATGCATTTGCATATTTATAATCATGATTCTTTTGAATTGTCCAACATTATCCATGGGCAGCCCGAGTATGTGTAGATTGGGTTCGTTTTCCCATATGCTCTGCTCTGGATCCGATGCAGAATTTCGTCAGTGCCTCCTTGTTGTTCTCCGGGTAAACATCGTCTCTGCTTATTGCCGAGACGTGTATCAGGAGAACAGCGTGGAGGTGTTGCCGAAATTTTGGGTCGGATCCGGAGCAGAGCATGGGAAAACGAACCCAACCTACACATACTCGAGTGGGATTGGGACCTATCTTTACCTATTAGCATGTAGGTTGCTTAATTATGTATATATTTCTTTTGTGTCCAGTAGGAAGTCAATATGAGTGGTCGTGCATGGATGTACACCGGTTACACTAGTCAGAAAGTTTGGACTGAGGAATGGTTAACAAAAACAAAGGGGTTTGTTAGAGCCGCATTTGCAAATGGCCATGAATTAAGGTGGTGCCCCTGTGCCCGTTGTGACAACTATAAAAAGAGGGACGAGCTAAAATTGAGTAAAGACCTACAGAAGTTTGGTTTTACGCCTAGTTACACGGTCTGGACATTACATGGTGAGTCTGCCCAACGTGCCAAAGCCGAGGTGGATTGTCGTCGCACCGACAAGCATGGTACCAGGACCGCAGACATGGTGCAAGAGTTTGACGATGCTCGGGAACGAGGAGATGGAGGAATCTGTAAAGGCCTTCACTGAAATATTGGAGTCCTCAAAACGTCCTCTCCATGAGCACACTGAGCTTTGTCAGTTTGATGCCATCTCACAAATAATGGCTTTGAAGGCTCAATTCAACTTGGGCAGAGAATGCTACAACGCGATGATGACAGTATTCAGACGATTTCTACCCAAAGGCCATGTGCTACCTCCAAACATGTACCAGTCAGACAAAATCCTTTGTGCTCTTAAGATGCCCTATGAGAAGATACATGCCTGTGAGAAAGGATGTGTCTTATTTAGGCTTCAGTATGAGGACTTGAACTATTGTCCCATTTGCCATTCTTATAGGTATGTTGCGGTAGAGAACGGTATGGGTGAGAAGACGCAGACCAAAATACCCGTTAATGTTCTTCGGTATATGCCAATCGTACCAAGACTTCAACGTCTTTTCATGGTTGAAGAGACGGCGAGACAGATGACATGGCACAAAACGGGCAGAAGAACCGAACTAGATGCAGATGGGAATGTGATGATGGTGCACACATCGGATGGTGAAGCGTGGAAGCACTTCGATGCATTACATAAGGAAAAAACGGCAGATCCAAGGCATCCTCGAGTCACCGTCAGCATGGATGGGTTCAGTGTGTTTGGTCAGGTGGGAACCACATACAGCTGTTGGCCCATGTTTGTCATTCCACTCAATCTCCCCCCCCCCCCTGGGCAGATTATGCAAAGAAAGAACATTTTCCTGACGTTGATAATTCGAGGGCCCAACTATCCAGGGAAGAATATGAATGTGTACATGCAACCGCTTATGGACGAATTGCAAGAAGCTTGGGATAATGGGTTCAAGACATACGACGCATTTAGCAAAGAGAACTTCATAATGTGTGCCTGGTACATGTACTCAACGCATAACTTGCCGGCGTATGCACTATTCGTTGGCTGGTGTGTGCATGGAAGGTTCCCGTGCCACACATGCAAGGGAGCTCTTGAGTTTCGTTGGCTAACGGCATGGCACAAGTATAGTTGCTTCGACTTGCATAGACTATTTCTACATGATGGCCATAAGTTCAGGAAAGACAAGAAGAACTTCATCAAAGGTAGAGTTGTCAAGCACTCTGCACCACCTGTGTTGATAGGCAAACAGACCCTAGATCAGTTAAATGCTCTCGAGCCAGATCCAGAGCGTCCGTGGTATTTCAAGGGGTATAATAAGGAACACGCTTGGACTCACAAGACGTGCTTCTGGGATCCGCCTTACTTCAAAGACCTCCTTTGCCCACACAACATCAATGTGATGCACACTGAAAAGAATATTATCGAAGCCATTTTTGTACATTGTTCGGCATAGAGGGGAAATCAAAGGATAATACTAAGGCTAGAGTCGATCAAGAGGAGATATGTGATAGACCGCTACAAAACATGAAAGAACCGAAAGGAAAGGGGAACTGGACGAAGCGAAAGGCATGGTTCAATCTTGGACGGCCAGCTATGAAGGAAATTATTTTGTGGGTGAAAATGCAGTTGATGTTCACCGATGGGTATGCAGCAAATCTAAAGAGGGGACCGAGTCTTCAAAAATTGAAAACATTTGGTCTAAAAAGTCATGATTGGCACATATCGATTGGCGGATAATGACGGTGATGTTGTGTGGCTTCATCCCTGAGGATGAATGGCTAGTACTGGCAGAGCTAAGCTATTTCTTCTGTGTTCTTTGTGCGAAAGAACTATCGCCTGGCCTCCAAGAAGAAATGGAACAGTTGGCGCCGGAGTTGATCTGCAAGTTAGAGATGATCTTTCGGGCAAGCTTCTTTAATCCAATGCAACACTTGATTTTGCATCTCCTGACCGAGGCACGATTGGGGGGCCCATGCAAAATCGTTGGTGCTACTCAACTGAGAGGATGCAGAAGACGCTTCGAGCAAAATGTAAAAATAAACGTAGAATAGAAGCATCGATGGCGGAAGCATTCATCACTGAGGAGATGGCAAACTTCGTGACATCACACTATGAAGCCAAAAATCGTCATTTGCATAATCGGAAGCCTCAGTACAATGCTGACGAACCTCAAAAGGGTCAATCCAACCTCAGCCTATTCAAAGGGAATCTCGCACCAGCCAGTGGTTGGAAACCAGTGAGGTTGGATGTTCAAGAATGGCGGACCATTTCGTTGTATCTCTTCAACAACCTAACAGAAGTGCGGCCGTACATTGAGTAAGATCTCGATATTGTTTCACAACTTCTAATTCCTTTGAACTTCTCTTATTCCTGGATATTTGATGTAGTCGATACGTCGCCATATTCTCGCATGGAGCGGTGATCCAAAAGGATTCCGTCGAAGAGTATGAGCTTCTGGCAAAACAAGGAGCCGAATATCCCGGTTTCATCTCTTGGTTTAAAAAACGGTAATTTCCATTAGACCCTTTCATTTCTTTGGCTAATTTTCCACTAATGCAACAATCCTTTCGTATTAAACTTGTAGGCTAATTCAGAGATTATGGATGCCGAATTTAGACAATTAGCTAATGGTTTTGACTATAAGGTCCGTTCATTTGACAAATACGACATCAACGGGTATCGCTTTCGTACCTATGGCAAAGAGCTATCTATGGCCGACCGAAAGTCTATAAATTGTTGTGTCTCTGCTATCGGCGAAGGAGGTATCGAGTATTATGGAAGAGTTGAAGCAATTTATGAACTTGAATTCTATGGTGAAAACCCATCAAACGTCGTAGTCTTCAGATGTTATTGCTTCCAGCCGAGGGAGACTAGAAGGACTCATGAACATATAGGGCTAGAAGAAATCAAACAAAGCACCTATTTGGATGTTCCTGATGTCTATATTATGGCTCAATAGGCAACCCAAGTTTTCTCTCTACTGTGGGCCTGTCAAAGTGATCCAAATCTCAGTGGTTGGGACGTCGTTTATGAAGTGCCGCCATGTATTAGACCACCTCCCCGCAATGAAAATGATTATGAACCTCACATTAACCAAGACACATATGACGAAGGAGAATTCTTCCAAGAAACACGTCTTTCCAAAAAATGTTTCAAGAACCGCTCTACTCCACCCAAGAACATTGAAGTAGACAACGATAGTGAATCCGACTTCACCCTTGAGCCGGAACAAGAAGAGCCGGAAGAAGAAGAAGAAGTTACTACTGCATATGACCTGTCAATGCTTGAACGTTTGCGTAAAGGTGGCCTTCCACATGATGATGCATTTATTAATGATGATGATGAGCACGTCATTACCGATACTTATGATGATGATGCTTCTATTAATGATGATGATGAGCACGTCATTACCGATAGTGATTATTAGGTATTCAAGTTTTTTATGTTGTACTTGATTTATATAGTTATTTGCATGATTGTATGATTTATATAGTTGGTATTTATAATTTTCTTACTTTGTATGATTGTTTCTTATACATAGTGCCATGGTCTTGATGTCCATCCTGGTCGGCCCTCGCCCGCTTTATGATTCGGATGTGGTAAATACTCTTTCATAACTATTTGTTGCATTTCGCATTTATGACAATTATGCCCATCAAGTTGACATAGAGATATATTAATCTAGGAGGTATGTGAACCAGAATTTGAAACGGACCCTCTTGTCGAGAAGTTAAAATTAGCTGAAAAAGAAAATGAGTATTTGAAAGGAAAAATTAAAAGAATTGAAGAAGGGAAGATGACATTGGAGTTGTATGTTGCCGATGTCATCGATGATCACAAGATGAATATGAATGCAATGCACTTGAAGATGGATGCAATGCGACTGAAGCTTAAGAAGATTAGAAAATATGACATTGATAATGAGGCTTGGTATCATTATGTCGTTGGATCAATTGTTACCTTAGTTGCGATCTTCATCACATTTGTTGTGATGAGGGTAAGTTTTCTCTAGTGTTTTGCTTTACAAATAGATACTTAGCTTATTTTCCTCCTAAATGGCATAATTACCTAAGTTAGATAAAAAATGAGCTATACTTAGTTATTCAGTTCATTTATGACATACTTAGCATACTTAGGTAAAAAATGGCATGATAATCTTTCTTAGCTCCAAAATGATATAGACTTAGCTTATTTTCCTCGAAAATGACATAATAACCTTACTAAGCTCCAAAATGACCTATTTACCTAGCTTAGCTCTAAAATGACCTACACTTAGCATTTTTACCTAGCTTAGAAATAAAATGACATTTTTACCTACCTTAGTTAGAAGAAGAAGAACATAAAGAAGAGGGGAGGAGAAAAAGAAAGAGAAGAAAAAAATCTTCTTCTTCTTCTTCATCTTCTAACTTTCATCTTTCCCAATTTGCAGATTTGCTTTACATGAGGAAGCTTGGATTCATGGAGTGCACTATTCTTCTGGTGCTTCCTTGTTGTTTATGAAAACTTGTTTGGATATGTATGTCTATAGGGATATGTTGTTGGAAACTTGGTTCTGGTTATGTATATATGGATACGTTGGACTTTGTTGAACTATGTTGTTGGATTTGATGAACATGCTGTTGGATATGTTGGATATGTATGCATGTATATCTGTGTTTGAAGCCATGTCTAATTAATGGTATTTAAATAAAAACAGGGGATATATAGCCTCTTTGTCGTCCGCTAGTAGACGGCAACGAGCTTTGTCGTCTGCTAGCGGACGGCAAAGAGGACATGTGGCAGTCACCTGTGCAAACTGGGAACACTGGCTGCCTATTTGGTCATTTTGCCGTCTGCTGGCAGACGGCAAACATTCAAACCTCTTTCCCGTCTGCTGGCGGATGGCATAGCTGGACACGTGGCAGCTTCCCAGTGCTGCCTAGCTGAGCTCTTTGTCGTCTGTCAGCGGACGGCATAGAACTTCGACTCTTTGCCGTCCGCTGGCAGACGACAAAGAGCGTCGTTAACTTAACCCCCTAATGGCTCTCACGCCACCGCACTGCCGTCCGCTGTCTTTGCCATCTACTGGCCTCAGATAGCGGACAGCATAATCCTTTGCCGTCCGTTTCTAGGAAGCGGACGGCAATAAGGCCTTTGCTGGCACGTGTTCATCCGGACAGTTTGCCGTCCGCTAGCGGACGACAAAGAAGTTTTCCGTTCGTGATCTACGCCTTTGCCGTCAGCCATGTCGGATGGCAAAGAAGCTGATTCCAGTAGTGTTATTACAAGTGAAGAACACGATGGAGATGATTCTGATCATGAGATGCAATACATGGCTGCTGAAGATACTGACAGGTATGAAAGTTTGGTTGCTCAACATGTTTTGAGTGTCCAGGTCACACAAGCTGAGCAAAATCATAGGCATAATTTGTTACATACAAAGGGAATTGTGAAGGAATGATCTGTCCGCGTCATCATAGATGGAGGGAGTTGCAACAACTTGGCTAGCATGGAGATGGTGGAGAATCCTTACTACATCGAATTGTTCAACAATAGCGGCAAGGATAAGGTAACACGTACTGTTTGTGTGCATTTTAGTATCGCTACATATGCTGATTTGGTTGATTGTGATGTGGTTCCCATGCAGGCATGTTCCTTATTACTTGGTAAACCATGGCAAATCGATAAAAAATCTGTACACCATGGTAGAAACAATCACTATACTCTTGTTCATAAGGATAAACATATTACTTTGCTTCCTATGACTCCTGGTTCCATTTTGAAAGATGATATTAATTGAGCTAGTGGCAAAAGAATTTGAGCAACAAATGAAACCTCATAATAAACCATCTAGTGTTGCTTCTGAAATTAAATTAAAAAGAGGATGTTTACTTGCCACGAAATCTGATATTGATGATCTAGATCGCAGCAAATCTGTTTGCTATGCTTTTGTGTGCAAAGAGGCATTATTTCTTTTGAGGATGTTCCTTCCTATTTGCCTCCTGTTGTCACTAATATTTTGCAGGATTTGCTAACGTCTTTCCACAAGACATGCCACCAGGATTACCACCTATTCGAGGGATTAAGCATCAGATTGACTTAATTCCCGGTGCATCACTACCCAACCATGCACCATACCGTACCAATCCAGAGGAGACGAAGGAGATTATGCATCAAGTACAGGAGCTGCTCGACAAAGGTTATATACGCAAATCTCTTAGTCTTTATGTTGTTCCTATTATACTAGTGCCAAAAAAGGATGGTACGTCACGTATGTGTGTTGATTGTAGAGGCATTAACAATATTACTATTCGTTATTGGCATCCTATTCCTAGGCTAGATGATATGCTTGATGAATTGAGTGGCTCTACAATATTCTCCAAAGCTGATTTGCGTAGTGGATACCGTCAAATTCGTATGAAACTGTGAGATGAATGGAAAACAACATTTAAAATTAAGTTTGGATTATATGAGTGGTTAGTCATGCCTTTTGGGTTAACTAATGCACCTAGTACTTTCATGAGATTAATGAACGAAGTTATGTGCTTTCATTGGACGATTTTTGGTAGTCTATTTTGATGATATACTGATTTATAACAGATCTTTGGAGCAGCATTTGGAACATTTACGTGTTGTTTTTATTGCATCGACCGGGTATCTTTTTCTGGCTTTGTTGTTACTCCATAGGGAATTGAAGTTAATAAAGCCAACATTGAAGCTATTGAGAGTTGGTCGTAGCCCAAAACGGTCACACAAGTGAGGAGTTTTCTTGGCCTCGCTGGATTCCATAGGCTTTTTGTGAGATATTTCAGCACCATTGTTGCACCTCTCAATGAGCTTACAAAGAAGGATGTGCCTTTTCTTTGGGGTACTGCACGGGAATAGGCCTTCTGTAGTGACCCGACCCGAATGGATCAAGTCTCTGTGCTTAAGTGTCATCTCTGGATCGGTATGCTGACACACACAGTACTCGAGGATTTATAACAGAGGTAAATCACATGTATAAAGTAACGTAAATACTATTACCTCAATCCAAAATAGCGGAAGAAACAAGGTTGTGGATTCCCATCAACACCAACGGCAAAGTTGAGTGTAGAAATCGTAACCCTAACGTATCACTTACTCGTCGTAAGAAATCCTGCAACATGAGACGTTGCAGCCATAGAGGGTCAGTACATTGAATGTACTGGCAAATGCACACCATAGAGAGAAATGATGAACAATGGCTATCACTACATGCATATATGGCTGGTGGAAAAGCTCTATGGTTATAAGGTTTTTACGAAAAGCCAATTTTTCTCTACTACAAAGGAATAAATTTTTATTTAACTATCATGGTGGTTGTTGAACATTGAGAATGGTTGACAGCATTCTCAATCCCAATTAAGTAACATCATTAAACCCAACAAAATTAATTTAAAGTATCATGATGAGATTCACATGATAATCCAAGTACTAGATACTAAAGACGTCCATAATCGGGGACACGGCTAACCATGATTAGTTTATACACTCTGTAGAGGTTTGCACACTTCTCCCTACAAGATTGATCGCCTCTGTTTGGTTTCTCGCACTACATGGTGTTTTAGAAGACGGATGACCGAGACATAGTATTTCAGAAGCGCTAGCACCTTACGATCGGGTAGACCGTTACACCTACTTTCCCCTACATATGCTAGTCTACCACTATAAGAGTTCACACAACTTAGTCAACTATGCTAGAGCCCATAATAGCTTGTGGCTGCACACGGAAGTTTCTAGCATGAATAATCTCATGATCCCTTTGAGCCTGGGTGGCGGTCCATAAAAAAGGCAATCCTAGAATACCCAGGTGCCTAGACAAGCAATCGCTGGAGTACCCAGGTGCCTCAATCCACCCAGATGTGTGTTAAAGTTGCGACCTTAAGTAAACCATTAATTAACAATCTCACATCTGTCATGAAATACTCTCAAACCCAATCCACGTCTACGAGCATAGCATAACGTAATAGTAACTCCCAAGGTTTGAATGCAGGGCAATAGGTTCCTACAACATCAACTACTTCCCAATACCCACATGTTATCAATCCTACTCATGCAATGTTTGAGGGTGAAACTAATGCATAAAAACTGGGTATGAAAGGGATATGATCAAAGTGTGAACTTGCCTGCAATGTTGATGAGGATGATTCACACTCATAACTCTTGACAGTTCTACTCGTCACACTCCGATCAATCTATCGTAAGCAAGCAATAGTAACCACACATAAGCAATCACTCAAAATATCAGAAAGATCGAAGAAGACGATTCGAAAAACTTCAAAACCAAGCAAATAACTCTTGCAACATAAAACAATTTCTAACAGTACCAAAATTATATGAATTTGGCCTTATCAAAAAGTTTAGGTGAAGAGCTTCAATTTGCAAAACGAATCAACTCAAACAGAGCTATGAAACTCAAGTTATGATCAAACGAAGTTTGAAATCAAATCTGATCTAATTCAAATTTTAAACTTTTCAAAAACATGTTTGAGTTGGATTACTGGATAGAGGGAATCATAACGAAGATGTGGACGTTGGATTCGTTGAATTTGGACTAACGAGTAAAAAGTTATAGTCGTTTGAAAACTAGGGGCTGATCTGTAAATAAATACTCACAAATCAGTCCCTGGCAGAAAACTAAAAAGAAAAGAAAAGAAAAAAAAACTATCGAGCGAACGCTCTCTATAGAGACCTAACGAACAAAAGCGTTCACTAACAGATCTAACCTAGCGAACATCCACTAAATAACTAGGTTAATAAAACAAAACCGGGTTTAACAAAAAACGAAACTAAGAAAAAAAAATAAACCGGATCGGACCGGGCGGTTTTTTTACCGGTCCACGGTGGGTCAACAGCAACGGCGACGGCGGCGGGTTCCAGCAATGACAGGATGGCGGCGGCGGCTCGGGTCCGGCCGGGGCGGCGGCTCCGGTCGTCCAGGAGGGCGGTGAAGGGGTCGGGGAGGGGAGGGGCGGCGCGGCGAGGCGAGGCGAGGAGGATGGCGGCGTCGGCGGTGGTCGACAGTGACGGGACGGAGCGGGGCGGCGGCGAGATCCGACGGCGGCGGCGGAGCTGCGGCGCGGGACGGCGAAAGAGGAGAGGGAGGGGTCCGGGCGGCGCTTATAAAGGCGGAGGGGAGGTCGAGGCGTGGAGGAGGGGTAGAGGCAAAGGCGGCAGCGGCGGGACGTGTCCCGGTCGGACACGGGGCGTGGCGGCGGCGGACGCCGTGCGGGAGGCGGAGACGCGAGCGGTCGGGCGAGCTGGGCTGGGCCTCGGCTGGGAGCTGGGCCGGCCCAGTTTCGACAGGAAGTTTTTTCTTAAGATTTTTCTAGAAAACAGAAAAAATATATAAAATAAAATAAATAAAAAAATTTATATAGGCATATAATATACCAAAATTTGCAGAAAAAGATTTTCTACAACATGGACATTTTTATAATGCCAAATAAAATCCACACAAATTCAGATAATTCAAAGAGTGCTACTTCCCTAATAAAATCCAATAAAATCATTTTAAAAATACCAAAGTGAAATCAAATTTATTTCTCTCCAATTTTCTGTTGTAGGGAATCATGTTACCCTATTTTCCATGTATTTTATTTTTGGAGAAAAATGATTTGAATAAATCCAAATAACTCCAAATTGAAAAATAATTCCAAAAGACTTTGAATTTGATCCTTTGAAACTCCCAACTCATATTTCATATAATTTGAAGAAGTCATTTTATCTCCTCTCGTGAAAATCATTGAGTTGCATAAAGTTTCAGAATTGGAAATATTTTCCAAATGAAATTCAAATATTTTCAACACCCCTTGTCATTTAAATAAATGGAAGAAGTCATGTCATCTTCTCTCCAGGGTTTCGTGGTGAAAAGAATTTGAATTCACGAAGATCACGAATGCAAAATGAAAGTTTGGGAAAGTCCTTTTATTCCCTCTCATTTAACTTTCAAAAAGGTTTCGAATTTCACTCAATTTCACACAATCAATCAAACAATCAATCAAATCTATCTATTTATTATAACATTCCAAAATTTAGAATTTTGTGATGTTACAAACCTACCACCCTTAAAAGGAATCTCGTCCTCGAGATTCGGAGAGGCTAGCATGAAATAGGTTAGGTTTGGGGTCTCTTCAAAATTTCATCAATCGTCTCCGGGGTCTGGGGTGCTACCACCCTTAGAAGCATGGTTACGGTTCCATCAAAACTCATATACTTCATCCATATTGTTAACAATGTCGGTCTTCTCAGATCTTCAGGATAATTCCTTATCTGGGCTCTTTCGGTAGTGGCATAACCTTTTCCTCAATTCTTCTGTCTTTCATCTTAGTAAGGTTCTTCTGTGACTTGGTCTTCTTAGCTGACGGGTTTGGCGCCAAAACTAATCAACTATCAATATCTCATGGTGGTCAACAATTTATGGTTCCTTCTGCAGGGAATGGGTCTGGTTGATCCTCACCGTATAACCTACAGTTGGCAAAAGCTGCCTTGTACAAGGGAAAAATACCTATACCATTCTAAGGCTTAAATAAGGTTTTGATTGTCGTCTCTCTACTATAGGTAAGTCACTCAGATTTACCATCCCATATAGCAAGGCGAACAATAAGAGTAAGTCGGTATGGTGATCAATCCATCCCGCACCCAAATCATTACCTTGTACATGGTTTAGCGAATCTCGCATTCTAACACTTGGTCATCCTTACAAGCATTGCAGAATTTCTCTTGTCGACGAACTAAGTTTGGATAATTCCATGGATTCTGCAAGCCAAACAAACATGTATCGTTCCTTCACAACTCTCAGGTTTTGTGTTACTCCTATAAAATTTGTCCGCCGATAAATGTTGTATCTTCATCCAGGGTTTTTCCTTCAGCAAGAATGTGCTTGCTTCTTGGCAGGTCCTGGGGCCTATGGGTTATGGCCCATCTCATCACTTGTAGTCCTTGAACTTATCATCAGGCAACTGATCATTATTCCAACTTCCAACTTCCTAGTATTCTTAAATCCATCCAATTGTACTGTCTTCCTTCCTTCTATTGGCACCAAACTAGGACATGATTACTCAGACTCATCATGGAGTTTCCATTGATCCATATTCCCGACATCATACCTCCTTTATATCCAATAGTAATTTATCTCTTCATCCTCGTGGAATATCCCACATACCGAGATAAAAACTTATACTTATGCAGTCCATATTCCACTTCGTGGAACATCATTATCCTTTCCAGGGTCAAGTGTCCTTACAGGGGAATATTGGCCATTTCTGCATGGCACTTCTTCAATTGGGAAACCTGAAACACATCATGAACTCCTGACAGTCCTTCAGGTGACTCCTACTTGTTGGCCACTTCTCCCATACGCTCCAAAACTCGGTATGGTCCTACAAATCTCGGGGCTAACTTTCCCTTAACTACAAATCATTTAACTCCTCACAGAGGGGACACGCGAAGACATGCTCTGTCTCCAATTTCATAGACTACCTCCTTGAGTTTTTGAGTCTGCATAACTCTTCTGCCTGGACTGAGCTACCTTCAGTCTATCTTGAATAAACTTAACATTCTTTTCTGACTCCTTGATCACATTTGGTCCAAACAACTGACGGTCTCCAACTTCATCCCACATACTCTTGGGGCATCACACATATCGAGACAAAACTCATACTTATTTTATCCCAAATCCACTTAGTGGAGTATCCTTATCTTTTCCAGGGGTCAAGGGTTCTTACAGGGTACTACCACCCTTAAAATGCACAAATCTTCCATAGACCATATTTCTCATATCCCCAGAATGGCCAAAATTCTTCTTCATAGAGTAACAACTTATAAAATCCATATCAGTACCAACGATGCTAACTTTATTCACTCTCAATTGATTACAATCTCAACTCAACACCTCGATATAAAAGAAAATGTTCTCACTTCTACTACTCCATTCTTTTGTTGCAAACTCAACTATCTAGCACAAGTTTCCTTCTCCTTGGGGCATTCTCTGGCAAAGTGCCCTGCTCCATTACAACTAAAACATATTACTTATGAAAAGTATCGAGGTTTCCTTTTTGGGCAACTGTTGAGGTAGTGCCCTGACTCCTTGCACCTGTAACAAGTGATATCACTCAGGTCCTTCCTGGAATCCAATCTGCTTCTCTTCCTGGACCTTTCCATGCCAATCATGGCTTCTATTTCTTGTGGGTCATATTCTACTTCCTTTGTCGGGAATTATACTAGATCCCCATTCAAACAATTTTGGGAGATGTGTCCTTCTTCTCCACATGAATAGCAAGACTTAGTGCAGGGTTTACTCGGGTCTTCTTTAGGCGTGTCCTCCATCTCTTTCTTCATCACAACTTCTTCTAAAATTTCCATGAGGGCTCCTTTCATTACTTCTTTCTTCTGCTGGATGGTTCGTTGTACCATGGGGTAAATGTGACACTGAGCAGGATAGTGGGTAGTCCCTTCACACAAGAAGCAAGTAATCTTCCTAGTTGGGCATTCTTCAATTGGGTGACTTCCTTCACAATTAGGGCATTCATCCTTGTGTTCTTTATGGGTGTGTCCTATTTCTCCACAAATCTTGCATGCACAAGGTTTCTTCATATCCTTTCCATAAGGCTTCAACTTCTGGGGCACAAGCCGAGATTTTGGCAGAGTTAACTTAAATTCTTTCCAAGTGGTTACCCCTTGCCATCCATTGATGGTTTGGTACATCCTCCACCAAGTAGCAGCACCTCTTTCAAAGCACTGAAGAGCATGCTGGATCATATCCTTTCCGACTATAGGGTTATTCTCCATGTGATCCTCCATGTTATGAATCCATTGGTCCGTCTCCAATTGACTCATCGGTCTAGAAAATATAAGCTCATCTTCATTCATCCTCTATTGGGTCCATGGGTTTGTGGTAAGATAAGAGAGAGGGAGAGGGATACACACAATGCAAACAATAGTTTTAAAAAGACAGATTTTATTGGGGCTGTCGAAAAAACATCAAACAAATGACAGCTCACAAACGTCGCATCTAACATAGGTATATAACAGGGTTTGGTCTTCTAAAGGTCAATAAATCTTCAACGTCTCCAAACTCTTCAAGCCTTGTTCATGCCTCCAATGGCTTCTTCCGATCATGCTTGTCTTCTCAAGTTCTTTTGCCAGATCATCTCTGTTGACACGAAGTCCCTCATGACGTCCTTCAATATTTCTAGAGTTGTGTTCTAGACTTCTGGGTTTCATCAACCTCGACATGAGTCATGATCCTACTGTCCTTCAGTTCCTGACAAATCTCCGGTATCTCGAGGTTGTAGCTCCTCCAGCTTGGCTACTTCAACTTCTGGGTCCTAAGTTCTTCACGAAATTCTCCTTGTCAAAATACGGCTTCTTGTAGCTCCATCTTAACTTCTTGATGTAACACTCCAGATCCTGGTGATACACCGGCTAAGGTTAAAACTTCATCTTTTGTTGATAGCTGCTACGTCAGCCTTCTACCATCCAATCCTTCCATGCATATGAATGCTTAACTCAGCACGGTGACAATAGCATAAGCGGGCGATGACATCATGGATAGCTGTGTTTCTGCTCTTGTCTTTTCCATGAGCTATCTCTCCATAGTTGATATCTCCTGCCTTAGGGTTTTCCTTGACAGAACTTTGAGGTTTTTTTAAATCTCCATGCTCCGGTCTTTCTCCGATACACCTTGATCTTGGGTATTGACAAGTTACATAGTCTGCCAAGTTCCATAAGGGTAGCCTTCCTAGGTCACACAAATCTGGAAATTCTTCGGAGCCTTCAAATTCTCCTAGTCTTCGGAGTCTTCAACCGTTGTAGTTTCCATTTTTCAGATGCACAGTAAACTCCTCTTCATTCCGAAGTGGTCTTAGTTGTCCAATATCTTGTACTTCTTGGAGTGGTCTCATCCGTCGAATCTTCGAGTGATCCAAAGGGAAAAGGGATATGGTCCCACTAAAAGGGAATTTTTTTTAATAAGCTCAGAAGAGAAGAGAGGTAAAAGATCTTTTTGAAAGGGAAAGTTGTAGAGAAAAATCTTTGCTATGGGCTTGCCAGTTTCTAGGGTCACGTCTTACAGTCAACATGTGCTCTGATACCATCTTGTAGCGACCCGACCCGAATGGATCAAGTCTCCGTGCTTAAGTGTCATCCCTGGATCGGTATGCTAACACACACAGTACTCGAGGATTTATAACAGAGGTAAATCACATGTATAAAGTAACGTAAATACTATTACCTCAATCCAAAATAGCGGAAGAAACAAGGTTGCGGATTCCCATCAACACCAACGGCAAAGTTGAGTGTAGAAATTGTAACCCTAACGTATCACTTACTCGTCGTAAGAAATCCTGCAACATGAGACATTGCAGCCACAGAGGGTCAGTACATTGAATGTACTGGCAAATGCACACCATAGAGAGAAATGATGAACAATGGCTATCACTACATGCATATATGGCTGGTGGAAAAGCTCTATGGTTATAAGGTTTTTGCGAAAAGCCAATTTTTCCCTACTACAAAGGAATAAATTTTTATTTAACTATCATGGTGGTTGTTGAACATTGAGAATGGTTGACAGCATTCTCAATCCCAATTAAGTACCATCATTAAACCCAACAAAATTAATTTAAAGTATCGTGATGAGATTCACATGATAATCCAAGTATTAGATACTAAAGACGTCCATAACCGGGGACACGGCTAACCATGATTAGTTTATACACTCTACAGAGGTTTGCGCACTTTTCCCCACAAGACTCGATCGCCTCCGTTTGGTTTCTCGCACTACATGGTGTTTGAGAAGACGGATGACCGAGACATAGTCTTTTAGAAGCGCTAGCACCTTACGATCGGGTAGACCGTTACACCTACTTTCCCCTACATCTACTAGTCTACCACTGTAAGAGTTCGCACAACTTAGTCAACTATGCTAGTGCCCATAATAGCTTGTGGCTGCACACGGAAGTTTCTAGCATGAATAATCTCATGATCCCTTTGAGCCTAGGTGGCGGTCCATAAAAAAGGTAATCCTGAAATACCCAAGTGCCTAGACAGGCAATCGCTGGAGTACCCAGGTGCCTCAATCCACCCAGATGTGTGTTAAAGTTGCCACCTTAAGTAAACCATTAATTATCAATCTCACATCTGTCATGAAATACTCTCAAACCCAATCCACGTCTACGAACATAGCATAACGTAATAGTAACTCCCAAGGTTTGAATGCAGGGCAATAGGTTCCTACCACATCAACTACTTCCCAGTACCCGCATGTTATCAATCCTACTCATGCAATGTTTGAGGGTGAAACTAATGCATAAAAACTGGGTATGAAAGGGATATGATCAAAATGTGAACTTGCCTGCAATGTTGATGAAGATGATTCGCACGCATAACTCTTGATAGTTCTACTCGTCACACTCAGGTCAATCTATCGTAAGCAAGCAATAGTAACCACACATAAGCAATCACTCAAAATATCAGAAAGATCGAAGAAGATGATTCGAAAAACTTCAAAACCAAGCAAATAACTCTTGCAACATAAAACAATTTCTAACAGTACCAAAATTATATGAATTTGGCCTTATCATAAAGTTTAGGTCAAGAGCTTCAATTTGCAAAAAGAATCAACTCAAACGGAGCTACGGAACTCAAGTTATGATCAAACAAAGTTTGAATTCAAATCTGATCTAATTCAAATTTTAAACTTTTAAAAAACATGTTTGAGTTGGGTTACTAGATAGAGGGAATCATAACGAAGATGTGGACGTTGGTTTCATTGAATTTGGACTAACGAGTAAAAAGTTATAGTCGTTTGAAAACCAGGGGCTGATCTGTAAATAAATACTCACAAATGAGTCCCTGGCAGAAAACTAAAAAGAAAAGAAAAAAAACTATCGAGCGAACGCTCGCTATAGAGACCTAACGAACAAAAGCGTTCACTAACAGATCTAACCTAGCGAACATCCACTAAATAACTAGGTTAATAAAACAAAACCGGGTTTAACAGAAAAACGAAACTGAGAAAAAAAATAAACCGAATCGGACCGGGCAGTTTTTTTACCGGTCCACGACGGTTCAACGGCAACGGCAACGGCGGCGGGTTCCGGCGACGACAGGACGGCGGCGGCGGCTCGGGTCCGGCCGGGGCGGCGGCTCCGGTCGTCTAGGAGGGCGGCGAAGGGGTCGGGGAGGGGTGGCGCGGCGAGGCGAGGAGGATGGCGGCGTCGGCGGTGGTTGACAGTGACGGGACGGAGCGGCGCGGCAGCGGTGGAGAGATCCGGGGCGGCGAAGAGGAGAGGGAGGGGTCCGGGCGGCGCTTATAAAGGCAAAGGGGAGGTCGAGGCGTGGACAAGGGGTAGAGGCAAAGGCGGCGGCGGCGGGACATGTCCCGGTCGGACATGGGGCGCGGCGGCGGCGGACGCCGCGCGGGAGGCGGAGACGGGAGTGGTCGGGCGAGCTGGGCTGGGCCTCGGCTGGGAGGAGGGCCGGCCTAGTTTCGACGGGATGTTTTTTTTTAAGATTTTTCCAGACAACAGAAAAAAATATAGGCATATAATATACCAAAATTTACAGAAAAAGATTTTCTACAACATGGACATTTTTATAATGCCAAATAAAATCCACACAAATTCAGATAATTCAAAGAGTGCTACTTCCCTAATAAAATCCAATAAAATCATTTTAAAAATACGAAAGTGAAATCAAATTTATTTCTCTCCAATTTTCTGTTGTAGGGAATCATGTTACCCTATTTTCCATGTATTTTATTTTTGGAGAAAAATGATTTGAATAAAATCCAAATAACTCCAAATTGAAAAATAATTCCAAAAGACTTTGAATTTGATCCTTTGAAACTCCCAACTCATATTTCATATAATTTGAAGAAGTCATTTTATCTCCTCTCATGAAAATCATTGAGTTGCATAAAGTTTCAGAATTGGAAATATTTTCTAAATGAAATTCAAATATTTTCAACACCCCTTGTCATTTAAATAAATGGAAGAAGTCATGTCATCTTCTCTCCAGGGTTTCGTGGTGAAAAGAATTTGAATTCACGGAGATCACGAATGCAAAATGAAAGTTTGGGAAAGTCCTTTTATTCCCTCTCATTTAACTTTCAAAAAGGTTTTGAATTTCAATCAATTTCATACAATCAATCAAACAATCAATCAAATCTATCTATTTATTATAACATTCCAAAATTTAGAATTTTGGGATGTTACACCTTCACGGTATTGAAAGATAAGTTGACACATGCTCCTTTACTCCAACTTCCTGATTTTAATAAGACTTTTGAGCTTGAATGTGATGCTAGTGGAACTCGATTAGGAGGCGTGTTATTACAAGATGGCAAACCTGTTGCATACTTTCGTGAAAAATTGAGTGGGCCTAGTCTGAACTATTCTACTTATGATAAAGATTATATGCTCCTTTTCGGACCTTAGAAACATGGCAACATTATTTATGGCCCAAAGAATTTGTTACACATTCTGATAATGAATATTTGAAACACATTAGAAGTCAAGCAAAACTGAACCATAAACATGCTAAATGGGTTGAATTCATTGAGATTTTCCCTTATGTCATTAAACACAAGAAGGGTAAAGAATATGTTATTGCTGATGCATTGTCTCGTTGTTATACTATGCTTTCACAACTTTACTTTAAAATATTTGGTTTGAAGACCATCAAAGATAATATGTGCATGAGCTGAATTTAAAGATGTAAAGAAGGGAGAACATGGAACAAATTCGTCATTAACGATGGATTTGTGTTCCGTGCTAACAAGCCATGCATTCCAGCTAGCTCTGTTAGTCTTTTGTTGTTGCAGGAGGCACATGGAGGAGGATTAATGGGACACTTTGGCGTGAAGAAGACAGATGATATACTTTCTACACATTTCTTTTGGCCAAAGATGACACAGGATGTTGAGCGTTTTGTTGCTCGCTGCACTACATGTCAAAAAGCTAAGTCACAACTCAATACTCATGGTTTGTATATGCCTTTTCCTGTACCTAATGTTCCTTGGGAGGATATATCTATGGATTTTGTTTTAGGATTACCTTGAACAAATAAGGGGAGGGATAGCATATTTTTTGTCATGGATAGATTTTCAAAAATGCCACACTTCATACCATGTCATAAAAGCGATGATGTTGCTAATGTTGTTGATTTATTATTTTGTGAAATTATTCGCTTGCATGGTATGCCAAATACTATTGTTTCAGATCGTGATACTAAATTTCTTAGCCACTTTTGGAGATGTTTATCGGCTAAGTTGGGGACTAAACTACTTTTTGGTACTACATGTCACCCCCAAACTGATGGACAAACTGAAGTAGTCAATAGGACATTGTCTATTATACTTAGGTTTGTTTTGAAAAATAACAAGAAAATGTGGGAAGAATGCTTTCCTCATATTGAATTTTCTTATAATCGTTCGCGACATTCTACTACTAAGATGTGCCCTTTTTAAATTGTGTATGGTTTCCTACCTCATGCACCTATTGATTTGTTGCCTTTTCCATCTTCTGAGAAGGTTAATTTTGATGCTAAACAACATGATGAAATGATCTTAAACATGAATGAGTTAACTAAGGAAAACATTGAGCGTATGAATGCTAAATATAAACTTGCTGGAGATAAAGGTAGAAAACATGTTGTTTGCACCTCGAGATCTTGTTTGGTTACATTTGCGTAAGGATAAATTTCTTAATTTGCGCAAATCGAAGCTAATGCCATGTGCTGATGGTCCTTTTAAGGTGTTAGAGAAAATAAATCATAATGCATATAAACTTGAGCTGCCTGCAGATTTTGGGGTTAGTCCCACTTTTAACATTGCAGATTTAAAGCCTTATTTGGGTGAGGAAGATGAGCTTCCGTCGAGCATGACTTTATTTCAAGAAGGGGAGGATGATGAAGACATCAATACAATTATTACACCCACAACCCCTGCTGCTATACATACTGGACCAATTACTAGAGCTCACGCACGCCAATTGAATTACCATGTACATTTGTTTCTTGGTAAAGATTCGAATGTTCATGAGAATATGATGCTGCCTAAATTGGATACATTTGCTTTGCTCACAAATGAAGGGCCTATCTTGGACAAAAAAGATGAACCTTGGAGCAAGTTCAAGCATGGAGATGATGGCATGCACAAGGGGAACAAGAATGAATTTTTAAGTGATGATTTCGGGACTTTGAAGCCACCATAATGAGTGCGTGAAGGCTTGGACGAAACATACAAGATGCCACTTCCTAAATTTTGTCCACTAGCTATTATAGGTGTTGCATCGCCTTATTATTGGGCCAGGCCATGTAATTTGGAAATACTTGAGTATAGGTTGTTTTTAGAGACCGTATGTGTGGGGAAACAAGAGATAGGATTGGTTTCAGACCCCTCCTCCAAGGGCCACAAAATTACCCCCTCTTCCTCCATATATACAGCTCTTAGGGCACCGTTTAGACTTTGGGATTTGTTTATTTAGAAGTTAGCCATTGCAACTTTGTGTATTTCATTTGTGTCCAATGACCAGGCCAAGACCACTCTCGGATCCCCACCTTTATCAATACTTCATCCATATTTGCAATATTTAGATTTCTTTATCATATTCTTGCTTGTTCTTCGATTTTGCGAGAATAGACCTTTGTCATCAGTTGATCGTGCTCCGTCTTGGTCAATAACCTTGTTTTAGCGATTGTAGTCGGATCGTCAAAGTCATCTCCACCAAACTGATAGTTATCATCTCATCGAAAGATCGGGACACCCCGCTACTATCACTGACCATGAAGGTCTATTCCTGCAAGCAATCGAAGAACAAGTAAGAATATGATAAAGCAATCTAAATATTGCGAGTATATATAAAGTATTGATATTGGTGGGGATCCATAAGAGGTCTTGGCCTGGTCGTTGGACACAAATGAAGTACACGAAGTTGCATTGGCTAACTTTTAACTAAAAAATCTCAAAGATAAAGCTACTAGATTGATCTACTTATATAGGAGCAAGGGGTGGCGGCCAAGGAGGTGGGAGGACGTTCTAAGGCAGCCTAAAACTAACCCTAAGTCGTACAAGGCTCATGGGCCCAAGTGGAGGTGATGTAACACCTTTGGACTTGTAGTTTGACTCGGATTCTGCTGCAGGGTCAGATTGTTTAGTCGATATCTTAACGCTTTGGGAGAATTTGAAGGTAAATCCAATTGGGTTGGAAAGATTACGAAATCTACTTTCCAAAAAACGAATCACCCAATTCGGAGTCTGTATGAAAGAGTTCTTGGCGTTTTGATTCAGGTAAGTCTGTGTAGTCCGAATCTGAATGCAGAACATGAGAGACTTGGACTCTATCTTCTCTTGGCCCAAAAGTGACATGAGAGGATATTTTGAACAACACCTCAACTTATCTTTTCCCTTATCTTCATATGTGGGCTGTACAAATGTCCCATACACCTGCAATTAGACATGGCACAAAAGGTTGTGAAGTATTTTTGTCCTGGATGACATAAATAAATTATTGCATAGTTTGCATTAGAAATTACCTCACAAATATACATGTATGCAATATTTTTTGTCGTATCCAAGGTAGTCATGTCCTCATAATCCCCCCTTTCCTCAAAACAAACCCGTCCTCGGCGTTGCTTAATCTGAAATGTGGCTAACAAAAAAGACAAGGTGTACATGTTGTATATGTATATGCCATCCATTTTTACTTCCCTTGGTTTTTGCACATACTAGATGACCCGTTGCGCCAAATGGCGCAGAGACCCGTTTAAAACCATGTGCTCGTTGAAAATATTTTATTTTTAAATAACTTTGTGTTTGAGCATATGTTAAGAACTTGGCCTTTTGTATAAAAGTCTAAATGATTGTACAGTGCTAAGCTCTCATAAATTGCAAGATGACAACAATAGAGTACAATTGTATTGTGTGCAACGACATCCAAAATTAGTTAGCTAATAAATGGTTTGAAAGAAACCAAACATTTCAGAGTGTGTATCCCA
This sequence comes from Triticum aestivum, assembly GCF_018294505.1. Taxonomy (NCBI): domain Eukaryota; kingdom Viridiplantae; phylum Streptophyta; class Magnoliopsida; order Poales; family Poaceae; genus Triticum; species Triticum aestivum. The sequence continues at coordinate 283,346,848 of NC_057800.1, read as the reverse complement.
CATCTCACTCTCCTAGAAAATGAACTCACAGAAAAAACAAGCCGCCATCAACTCAACGAAAATACAATTGATTTGATTCAACAACGGTAAGAGAAAATGAGTAACCGACAAAGAAACAAAACGTTTAAATTAGTATTTTTAACCATACAAGAGTGTTGCGGGTAACTTTATACAAGAAGAAAAGGGCCAAAACCACAGAGTACAATGACTAAAAGTAGTAAATACATATGTTTTATTGCGTATTATTATTGTATAATTTTAAAAAAATTATTAAATATAAACTACATAATAGATTGAAATTCTTACGCGTGTTTGCATGTTGAGCTGTATTTTTTTTTTTGTATGGTTGTATGTTGAGGTGGACCTTTTTTCATCCATGTTATTTGATGAGGCGACATACTTACATGTTAAGAAAATTAGATTCATGAAGGCTAGCTATTTTAAAAAAGGATAGGTTAGAACCCACGATAAATGACTTAATCACATATAGGACCCTAGTGGGCATTTTCAAACTTATAAAACCTGCTTGACACACCCATAATACTCTTAGGACCGATGGTGTACACTTCATCCAACTGAATGTAGTTTGACTACTGACTTTTTATGCTTGATGGATACAATATAAAGCATACTTCAATTTCAGCTCAATTCCAGCAGTAGGTTAACGCACCAGTAATAGCCTTTTTGGGAAAATTTTACTTTAGACAACATGTACTAAGAAATAAGAACTCTAAGAGGTAAGCTTGCTTCTGGATGTAAGCTCATGTATAAACAATGGATGAAAGTAAAATCACAGTTCATCATAGATGGGAGGAGCATTTGTTTGAGCAGGTCCCTCCTGTACTTTTTCCAAGATGTCTTCAGCTGATACTGAGCCTGATCTCTAGAATCAACCAGCTCCATTTGCAGTATCAACAGGCCAATGCGTCTTAAGACAATGTACAGAACCACCAAGGAGAACATGAGGAACCCAATGGTCAGGATGATCCTGGAACAGATGATAGCTAAAAACTGGACGACCCAGACAGTATTGTCGTTACACAAGCAGAAACTTGTCTTGTAGATGGAAACCAAATGCTTATCGCAACAGGAGTAGGCATACAAGTTAAACCCATTTGTTCCACTTCTTTTGTTCTACTGAAAGACAAGAACAACCACATCATAAATGATTGGTAATAAGGCTGGTTTTGAACTCTACAAGAGATTCCTGCTACATACCCATCGAGAACATCTTATCATTGCATTATGGTGAACAAACCATGGGTGTGCATCATCAAAGGGCGATGGCCTTGATATTCACCTTCAGCCTTTTGGAGAACACTTGTTGATTCATCTGCATAAAAATAAATTAAAATTAGCTAGCAGCTTGGCCTTGATAGGTCTGGAAATGTGTTCGTACCACAGAAAAAGAGTACGTAATTCTTATTCATATGGAAAACTTGAAGCACATGAGGCTCTGCAGCGGATTTCATCCCAGCATTTGTCCTAGAGAATTTAGCAGGTTCGTTTTCATTGTATAAACATAAATTATAGAATGAAATAACAAATATAGTAGGAGATTCTTTAATTAGTGCAATGCGATTTCATTTTGGTCATATGAAAGAGTTATATCACCACAATGATTTGTAATTTCGTTACCACATTTCATAGCTCAAGGGAAGTTATCTTTTTCCCTATTCTCTCCATACCAGTGGTGAACATCACCATGCCTGTCACCCATAGGGACATAACCCTCCATCACTGCACACATCCACTACCAATCTGCAAGCATCCCCAGTGAGTACCACACTGTCTGCATATAGAAAGGAGGTGAGATCATGATTGATAAACTATGCATGAGAAATCTATATTTGCCTTCCAGTTTATAGAAGAATAAGAAAGAGACTTAGACAGACTTTTACGCAATGCTCATTTAACCTGTGAAGGACAAAAATATTCCACCATGCATCTCTGAATGATGAACTAAACTAAATAAGAGATATATACAGTAAGTTCATTCAAAGTAGAAAAGGGATCTTCACATAAGCTTCTTGCTGAGGACATTTTTTGACTGGAAGGTCACACTTGAACCCATTACACTTATAAAACCCGGCCCTGTTGTCATTTCAATTGCAAATTAATCATCAATAATGCAAAATAATTTATGACCAACAAATGATTTGGAGGAAAATATTGATAATGCAAATAAATACACACACGTAGAAAGATGCATCGCAATAGTCAGTGCCAGATAAACTTTTGTCAGTTACCAAAAAATGACATATATACTTGTCCACATTTAGTTTTGTATGTAACAAGAAAGCCAGTGCCACATGATTTTTTTGGATCATAGAAACCTGGCCTGAATACATCTGAATGATATAATCAATTTGTCGAAATTCTTGGCAGACACATGAAAAACACACGAGTAAACAAAAATATATGATCGCTATCTGTATTTGATCCACCTGGGTACATGTACATCCTAAAAGCAACAATCAAGCTGCCATGCTACCTGATGTGCAGCTGATCACGTGATACACAGAACTTCACAAATCATCAGGACATCATGTATTAGAATGCATGAGCAAGAAGACAAACAAGCTGACCACAATATAAAGTCGGTGACTGAAATGATCCGCACCACTACATCATTGTAATTGGTTCAAACCAGCCCCTAAATTCCACACACTGCCTCACCATATGTAGGTGAAAGGGAATAAACCAGAAAGCGACTGAACAAGCGATAACAAGATGGCATACCTAGTTTGCACCTTGTATGCAGAGCCGGGGAAATGAGAAAGTTGAAGGCAGTGTTGTTGTGGAAATCGGCATAGACCTGAAAAGTAGTTATCCAGCTAATTAAATAAAAGACCTTGATTTGAGAATACATGCACCCAAACCTTTCATTAACAATCATTTTGTTGTTAGACAGCACCATATGAACCCAAAGTAAGTTTTCCCTTTTACTTTTGTTTTTTCATGCAAATGTGTAATAGAGAGAGGGTCTGAAAAGAGAGATGGTTCAGAAGAAAGAGAGGCCACGGAGGGGAAGGGGATTACCTGTGAGTGGAGGCGAGGATGGAGTCGCAGGGTCCGTCCAATACGGAGGGGCTCTGTACTGGCCGGGCTGCTCCGGGACCTCGCGGTGCACGTTGCCGCCGGCGTGCTCCAAGGCATATACCTCCTGTGCGCCGGGCGCGCGCGTTCCGAGCCATCGGGCACGCAAGCCTAGAATGCCTGCGGGCAGGCCGCGCCCATCACACCGTGCGTGTTGCTGTTGCCGCCGACGCCATCTACTCGTGGTCACCTGTCCATGCTTCCGCACACATGCTGCTACGCGGAGCAAGGTGGATGCAAAGGCGGCGGCGGTGCTCACGGCACAGCGGAGGCGAACCGATCCACCTTCCTGGCTGGCATCTGCGCCTCTCCTCCTTCTCCGGCCGGCGAATGCCCGGTTGATCTCCTACCGCAGCTTCCTCGCGAGCTGTGGTGGATAAGGACCTTGGGAGGCGCTGGATCTCATCGATGGCAGAGCTCCTCGGGCTGCCGGGGGGAGGGGGAGGAAGGGAGGAGCGAGGAGACCTATGGTTTGGGGGCACCCACACCGCACGCTCCTGCTGCCTTAGACGAGACGCGGCATGGCGCAGGGGCCAGGCAGAGCACGACGCAGGAGTCAGCCGCACAACTCTCTCCAACACCAGACGCGAACGAAAACGACGATGTGGTGACCCCGACGAGACACGCATCTAGTGCAGCCGACGAGCGGGACCACGAGCAGCGCCGGCCCACCCGTCATCGCGGCATGCCAAAGACGGTTACAGAAGCCGGGTGCACACGCACCGGCCGTCCCCTCCGCAACTGCTCCCATGACGCACGACGCATGACGCGGGCAGCGCTAGGTCGGGCTCTCCTGGTGGGATCCCTGCACGCACTATCGTGCAGGGTCAACCAGCGGCCAACACGTGGCCTAGTGGACCCATCACTCTAACAACCCACCAGATCATATATCTCTAATTACAGAAAATCAGCAAAACTGCCTTTCTTTTCCCCGCGTATCAACAGCCTGCCACCCAAATCTCCAACACCCTTTCTCCTATCTATCTACTCCATTGTGGATCACACAAGAATAGATCAGGATCGATAGAGAATTGCCCTTTGACGTGGACCAGCATCTACGGTGTTCTTCGACATGGAAGGAGCTCCCGTGACTAGTGTTGTGCCTTGAATCTGCAAATTATCAACACTCTCATCGTATGGAGGAGACAAGATTAAATAGAAACAAACTAAGAACTTAATCTATGACAAGCAGATTAATCCCTGAGACTTAGCTCCTCGTACTTCATCTTCCATTGGTCTGTTTGTGTCTTTTTGCCAATTGTAATGATAGAGAATATTGTATCTAAGAAAAAAGTAATTTTTTTGGTAATGCTCCTATGAATACAGTGCGTTATTTGGCAAAATATGTTTTTGAATCTTCAAGTGTTGTTCACGTTTCACTACAACAGGACTGAACATCGTGTGGTTTTTTTTACAAAAATGTTTCACCCATGAACTAATTAGTATATGATATTTTTATGTTCTGTAGATAAGGAGACCACAAATGTGGGAGAGGCAAGTCGAAACACAGCTGATTATTACAGCAAACGGTTAAAGCCAGAGATAGGAATGAAATTTAAGAATGAAGATATAGCATATGAGTTTTATAATGCTTATGCAGGACATGCAGGTTTCAGTGTTAGGAAATTTTGGCATGATAAATCTTCAACGAATGTTATTCGAACAAAGAAATTTGTATGCTCAAAGGCAGGTTTCAAGGACAAGAGCAAGGAACAATGCCAGCGGAAGCGAGCAGATACAAGAGTTGGGTGTCTGGCAGAGATGACCATTAAAATAAGTGCTAACAGAAAATATGTTGTAAGTAGCTTTGAGGATGCCCATAATCATGAATTGGTAACTCCAAGCAAAGCCCATCTACTACGATCCCAAAGAAGAATTACAGAAGTTCAGAAGGCCCAGATTGACATTTTAAATGATTCAGGTATTAGAACCAAATCTGGTCATGAAGTGATGAGTAGGCAAGCAGGAGGGTGACAAAGTCTTTGCTTGTGTCACAAAGATAATAAAAATTATCTCCGATCAAAGCGTATGCAATCAATCCAAGAAGGAGATACAGGTGCCATTCTTCAATATCTACAGGAGAAGCAAATGGAAAATCCTTCATTTTTTATGCAATACAAGTATATGAAGAGGATATGATGACTAACATATTCTGGGCAGATGCAAGATCAATATTAGATTATCACTACTTTGGTGATGTGGTATGCTTTGACACAACCTTTAAGACAAATAGTTATGGCAGACCATGATGGATAAAAAGTTTCATGCTCATGCAAAAAGTTTAAATTTGTAGGGGTATTGTGCCGTCATGCACTGAAGGTGTTGGACCACAACAATATTAAGGAGTTGGCATCGGAATATATCTTGAAAAGATGGACAAGGCAAGCAAAATCAGGGCCATCACATGCAATTCAAAAGTGCGCTGATGATGAAGATGCTAGAGTGGTGCTAGCTAGGCAGTATGGATCACTATATCGCACTTACAATAACATTTTGAGCAAAGCAACAGCAAACAAAGAGGCATATGCACTACTGCAAAGTATGTCAATTGAACTAATGGAAAAGGTGAACCAGATTTTACATGGAAGCAACAAGTCGAATGATATCCCATCAAATCATGAACAAGCTGAGAAGCAAGCAGAGAAACAACTAGTTGAATGCAACAATGAGAACGTCATCCAAGCACATGGAATAAAGAGAAAAGAAAAAGGAAATAGCAGTAAGAGGATTAAATCTGGTTTGGAACTAAACAGTATGAATACACGGAAGAAAGGTATGGTATAGCATAGGAAATGGGTACATAAATATTTGCTCATGTTATTTAAATAGATCTAACAATTCCTTTTGCAAATAGGTCAAGCAACAACATGCAAGAATAGGAATGATGATTGTGCTTCTGCCTCAACTGAAGCAAATCCTAGTTTCACCATGTCAAATCATTACTCCAACTTGCAAGTACTATAGAGTACCATGCCTCTAGTACCACATGCTACGAACTATAGTTTGCAAGTATCTCCGCACACTATGCCTCCACTACCACATGTTGCGACCTACAATTCGCAAGTATTGCCGCACGCTATGCCTCCAAAACCACAAGCTACGTACTACAGTTTGCAAGTATCATCGCGCGTTATGCCTCCACTACCACAAGCTATGAACTACAATTCGCAGGTATTGCCGCACGCTATGCCTCCAAACCCATAAGCTACAGACTACAATTTGCAAGTATTGTCGCGTGCTATGCCTCCACAACCACAAACTACGAACTACAATTTGCAAGTATTGCCACGATCTATGCCTCCGCAACCACAGACAGAGAACTACAATTTGCATCAACTTCCTCAGATTATAACACCAGTACCACAGCCAGAGAATTATAATTTGCAACTATTGCATCATGGCCTGCCTCAACTATCGCAGGCAAAATGCTACTTCTTTTCAGCAGTTACTCGACTTGCAACCACAACAACCATATTTCTATTATGGTACTCAACCAAGTCGGGTATATTTATTTAGTTAGTCATTAAAAATTAAGATGAACATGCATAGGTCATTCACTTCCATTAACTTTAAACTGTATGTAGAGTTCTATATTGATACCCACCTCAGATTGGCCAACATATCAAAATGACCAGCTGCCGACTAAGGTATTGTTTCACTTATAAGTCAGACTCTCAAATTCAAGTTTATTTATCACACAAAATCGTTCCTTCCTTATTTCAGGACTTGGGTAGCCAATCAAGCCATGGACAAGATAGCACTTTCAAATAGCTCCGTATAAATATTGCTTCTCAGAATTTCTCTACAAAACAATAACGTCCTGATGTAATAGTTTATCTTACTATTCCTTTTGATGTGAGATGTATAACGGATTTATTCTAAATGGAGACATAAAAGTGTACTGATTAGTTGCTGGTTATTTTTCTATGGTTCAATCCACAAGGATCTTTCACCAAATTGAGATTTCTGTGACTCTTGTGTGCCTTAAAACAGAGAACATGTCCACATGAGGCTGCCTAGTTTGAAATCATTGAAGCTCAATCTCAAATTAATTGTTATCCTAGCAATATACTATGCAGTAATTAATTGGATGGCCCCTGTACTAGTCTGAAGGCATCAAAAGCTAGCTACTAGTACAAGATATAGATGAAGAAATTAGCTACCACTAACCTATGTCTGATGAGTGTGCATCGGCCTTCCGTCTTGATGTGCGCCTGCACGACCTCCTCCGGCATCCCAGCGAAGCAGCATTGCACCTAGCCGACCGCACACCCTGTAGGTCCCCACCTTCAATGGATCTGCTCGGTCCAGGAGGGGAACGACGGCATGCCAGAGTAGGAACTCCAGCCTCAGCTGGGGCTTGGGCGCGCCGGAGTAAGGCAGCGGCAGCAGCGGCTGCTCCCTCTGTCGCTGGCCACGGCCACGAGCCTGGACCGCCGGACGGTGGACCTCACTTTCTCAAATCCTCTCTCTCACGAAGCTCAGCTCAGTGGAATAATGGTACTAGCTTGAAGTGTCCGCGGCGGATAAGTCAAGGGAAAGGACTTTTTAGAAACCAAACAAAACAAAATCTGTTTATTAAGTGGTAGGGTCCATGGGTACATGTGTTGATTAACGATTGGCCCTGCACAATAGCGCGTGCAGGGCTCCCAGCAGGAGAGCCGAACCCGGCAGCGCTCCAGGAACGTCCCGCCAAGAGAGGTTGACTGGAAAAATCTGTAACCTGAGTCTGCGCGCAAATAAAAATGCAACAGCCAGTTCACTGTCACACGGGACCAAGAGGAAGATAGGCCCACATACAGCGTCACCCACCAGCGAAGCAGAGGGGCGAGCAGGAACCGTAAATCGCACGCAGCGCTCAGGATGCACCCACGCGGCGCGGCAGGATAGGCCGCCCGGGCACCCAAAAAAGGCTCACCCAGCCAATCATTTGAGAGACTGAGCCCATAGGTCATGGTCTGCCATGAATTCACCATGCAGTCAAAACGAAAACCAACGAAGATCCAACATCAACCAACGCAAATAGAAGCAGTTTGACCAACATCCAACGACCCAAATTGAAACAAAACGAGGGACAACCGAGGAGACGAGTTGGCTAGCCTCATTATATGTTTAAATGGCACATGTATACATGAGTAACTTTCATAGTTCATAAAATCTAAAGCAAAAATATTATCACAAGAAGTAGAAGGCATGAAAATATTGCAACTCTGTTTGCACATATAAGTGAAGCTCTTATTCATTTCAAAAGGTTGACAATGTTCATCATTAAACCATCCCAATATTGGTGAATAAACCTTAGTTGCATCGAATTTACATGCTAAAATAAGCAAACATGTAATAAGTCATTGGTCACAGAATCATCACCAAGATTAGAGGTCATATCAAAATGATTAAACATTGGTTCTTTTGCATCAACAATTAATTCAATGGGTGCACTCAAAAATGTTGGTATTTCAGTTGTTTGATCACATGACCCATTCATTACAGTAACACGATTCTCTAAAATAGGTGGTGTGCTCAAATCAACAGGTAACTCAACACATGATGTATTCAAGTTAACTAGGCATGCATCATTCTCATGTGAAGTTATGCCATCAATACCTTTACTGTTACCTTTTCGCAAAGACATAGCTGATGTAGGTACGGACGATGACAATGCACCATACTCTTGAGATGATGTCGCACTCTTAATTTGAGGTGTGGCTGCTCTAGTAGGTACAACGATGCAGGAACCAACCGATGGTGGTGAGCATAAACTGGAATAGTTGTTATTGTAGTCACCCAATGCATCCTCTTGTATCTATCTCTCAAACGTACAAGCGCGAACATAGATACCAGTAATGCAATGAGGAATATATTGAAATCTTGCACGAATATCATGGTTCAAACCACCAAAAAATCTATTCATTGTATCAGCCTCAAATTCTTCTATGTCACAATGATGCATATAAGATTTGAACTCTTGGTAGTAAGCCTAAACAGTGTTACTGCCTTATTTTAATTGTTCCAATTTGCAAAGCAATTCACGGTGATAGTACGGAGGAAAAAATTGTTGTCTCATTACAGCTTTCAAATCTTCCCAAGTTGTGGGTTGGTTATCAATATTTTTCTTAGAATGTACACACCACCAAACAGAAAAAAGGTAAATGATCCAGTGGCAGCTCGTACTCTCTCAAGTTCAGAAAAATCATGGTGACTAAAAGCTTATTCTACTTGAGGCTCCCAAGCTAGATAAATAGCAGAATTAAATCTACCCTCAGATGACGATAAAGAGATAACCTGACGATGTGCTTGTGTGTATTGTTCCACGCCTCTCGTGATGGTGAAGATGTATCCGACGTCCAAGAACTTCTATCTCCGGAACCTGTCATGATTAGTAGAAACAAGAAACAAAATTCAAGAATAATGTTCCTATGATCTACTAGGATGTGGTGGTAAATCGCTCACGGTAAAGCAAATATCAATATCTTACAAGTTTTTACCAAGCAGCAGACTAAGCCATAGCCTAGGGTGGAAGGGGTTGATGCCTTCCCACCCACCCAGGTTCAAGGCACGGTACTTGCAATTTGGGTTTGTTGCACCAATTATACTGTAGGGGGTTCCCTTACAGTCATTCTGTCAAAAAAAGTTCTTACCAAGCAACAGGTGGTGACAGGCAACCAGCGGTGTCAAATAACTCCAAAGATTGAGTAAAGCAATTGCCAGGGGAACGTACATATACACTGTGTAAAAATATGTGGAGCCTGGAATGCTTAAATATATGGTAGCAAAAGATTAGCAATAATCAATTCAGGGATGCAATGTTGAATAAATGATCAATGACGATACTATGCTGGTCCTAAGCTAGACCGGACTGGAGACGCGAGCCTAGAACACTAATGAGGTCACGGTGTAGCACTACTAGCATCAATAAAGGATATGAAGTAGCTCTGGATAGCAAGATAAAAGTGAAGATCACGATAGCACTAAAGGTAATTATGTGAAACAACTGCCAAGCAGGATATACCAACAACTTTCTCTCCAACTTTCCTCTGGAAAAGTTTGTGCCAATTTTTTGATAATTTTTCTCAAGATTAGCACTGACTCAAGCTTTCAAACGCAAAAAATCACTAAATTCTGAGTTGATATGAAGAGTCAAAAAAATTCTAAAACTGTCCTGAAAAACTGCATCAAGTTGTGTTCACGAACTTCGGAGGGCAAAAAGACCTATTTAGAAGGCGATTTTGAGGTGTCAAATAGTGAACAAGCTTCTATAAATATTTAGATGCGGCTCATCGCTAGATTTTATTTAAGTACTCACGGAGCTAAAACGGACTTCGGATGAGGAAGATATGCCTGTTTTACTGAACAATGCACAAAACAGATTATAATCCATATTCAGCTACGAGATTGAGTCTAGATAGATCCGAATTTTGTTTTTTATCTCTCTTTTTTCCCTCCCACTTTTTTCCCTTTCTTTCTCTCCTTTTTTCTTTGGCATTTTAAATTTTTATCTCTCTTTTTTTATCTCTCCCTCTTTCCAAGACAAACTAGATAAGATGTAGATTGGATCAAGCGAAGATGCGAATGGTCTTAGCTATGATTATGACAATGAACGGTGGGTAGCACATGGTGGAAATTGATGGATGGGATGGTGGATAGTGGAAGGAATAACGATGCAGCAGCAGCGTGACTAATGTGAACAGAACTCAAAACTCTAAACGAACTACACACTAAGACCAACAACTGGACACGACGATGCAACCGACAATTCAATAATGCAAACAATGAAAAGAAAATTGCAAAGGCTCAGACTGGCTTGGACAAAGGATAAACATATCTAACTTTTTGGGGATGATACCACTTGATAGAGGCGAGGGTATCTCGATCTTTCGATGAGATGATATCTATCGATATTTTGGAGATGACTTTGACGATCCGACTACAAACGTGCAACGCCATTGTGCCTTAGCAATCGCTAAACCAACTCTGAGAGGTTATTGACCACGCCATAGCATGATCAACCTGACCATGAAGGCCTATTCCTGCAAGCAATCAAAGAACAAGCAAGAATGTGATAAAGCAATCTGAATATTGCGAATATATATGAAGTATTGATAATGGTGGGGATCCGTAAGAGGTCATGGCCTGGTCTTTGGACACAAATGAAGTACGCGAAGTTGCATTGACTAACTTTTAACTCCACAAATCCCAAAGAAAAATCTACTAGATTGATCTACTTATATAGGAGAAAGAGGTGCCGGCCAAGGAGGTGGGAGGACGTCCCAAGGCAGCCTAGAACTAACCCTAGGTCTTACAAGGCTCATGGGCCCAAGTGGAGGTGATGCAACACCTTTGGACTTGTAGTTGGACTCGGAGTCTGCTACAATGTCAGATTGTTTAGTCGATATCTCAACGCTCTGGACAAATTTGAAGATGAATCCAATTGGGTTGGAAAGAGAACGTAATCTACTTTCCAACAAAAACAGAATCACCCAATTCGGAGACTGTATGAAAGAGTTCATGGTGTTTTGAGTCAGGTAGGTCTATGTAGTCCGAATCTTAATTCAGAACATGAGAGACTTGGACTCTATCTTCTCTTGTCCCAAAAGTGACATGAGAGGACATTTTGAATAGAACCTAAACTTCTCTTTTTCCCTTATCTTCATATGTGGATTGTAAATGTCCCATAGACCTGCAATTAGACATGGCACAAAAGGCCGTGAAGTATTTTTGTCCTGGATAACATAAACAAATTATTGCATAGTTTGCATTAGAAATCACCTCACAAATATACATGTATGCAATATTTTTGGTCGTATCCAAGGTAGTCATGTCCTCATCATCTAGTAGGTGCAACGGTGCAGGAACCAACCGGTGGTGGTGAGCATGAACTGGAATAGTAGTTGTTGAAGTCACCCAATACATCCTCTTGTATCTGTCTCTCAAAGGTACAAGCGCGAACATGCATACCAGTAATGCAACAAGGAATATACTGAAACCTTGCGCGAATATCATGGTTCTAACCACCAAAAAAATCCATTTATTGTATCATCCACAGATTCTTCTATGTCACAATTATGCATATAGGATTTGAACTGTTGGTAGTAAGCATGAACAGTGTTATTGCCTTGTTTTAATTGTTCCAATTTGTAAAGCAATCCACGACGATATTATAGCTTTCAAATCTTTCCAAGTTGTGGATTGGTTATTTATTTTTCTTACAATGTACACTCCATCAAACAGAAGAAAAACTAGTAGATGCTCCAGTGGCAGCTCGTACTCACTCAAGTTCAAAAAATCATGGTGACTTAAAACTTATTTTACTTCAAGCTCCCAAGCTAGATAAATAGCAGGATTAAATCTACCCTCAAATGATGGTAAAGAGATAACCACAACATGTGCTTGTGTGTGTTGTCGCATCTCTCGTGGTGGTGAAGATGTGTCCGTCGTCCATAAACTTCTGTCCCCAAAACCTTTCATGATTTATAGAAAATAGGAAAGAAAATTTGAGACTAATGTTCCTATGAACTACTAAGATGTGGTGGTAAAATTCTCATAGTAAAGCAAATATTAATATCTTACTAGTTCTTACCATGTAGGAGGTCATGATCGGCAACCAGCAGTGTCGAATAACTTCGAAGATTGAGTAAAGCGATTGCCAGGAGAAAGTATGTATACACGGTGTAGAGATATGTGGAGCTTGGAAGGCTTAAATATATAGTAGCAAAATATTAGCAATAATCAATTCAGAGATGCAATGTTGAATAAACGGTCAACGACGGTACTGTGTTGGTCCTAGGCTAGAATGGACTAGAGATGCGAGCCTACAACACTAATGACATCACGGCGTAGCACGACTAGCTTCAATAAAGGATATGAAATAGCTTCGGACAACAAGGTATAAGTGAAGATCACAACAGTAGTAAAGATAATGAGGAGAAACAACTGCCAAGTAGAATATACCCACAACTCTCTCTCAAACTTTCTCTGGAAAAGTTTGTGCCAATTTTCCAATAAGTTTTCTACAGAATTCTACTAACTCAAGCTTTCCAATGCAAAAAACAATTACTCAATTCCGAGTTGATATGATGTAACGCCCTCGATGCGGCTATATCTCCTACGTGTCGAAGCACGACTTAGAGGCATAACCGCATTGAAAGCAATGTCGCAAGTGAGATAATCTTCACACAACCCATGTAATACATAAGGGAAAAAGATACATAGTTGGCTTACAATCGCCACTTCACACAATACATGAATAAAGCATTACATCAACCAAGTACAATCAGGGCCCGACTACGGAGCCAAAATAAAAGAAGAACCCCAAATGCGACAAGGTCCCCGATCGACCCCAACTGGGCTCCACTACTGATCAACTAGAACGAAACAACACAAAGGACAAGATCTTCATCGAGCTCCTCCTTGAGCTTGGTTGCATCATCGGCACGGTATCATCGGCACCTGCAAACTGGTATTGGAAGTATCTGTGAGCCACGGGGACTCAGCAATCTCGCACCGTCGCGATCAAGACTATTTAAGCTTATGGGTAAGGTAAGGTATGAGGTGGAGCTGCAGCAGGCGACTAACATATATGGTGGCTAACCGATTCGCAAAAGAGAGCGAGAAGAGAAGGCAAAAGCACGGTCGAAGAACTATGATCAAGAAGTGATCCTAGAACAACCTACGTCAAGCATAACTCCAACACCGTGTTCACTTCCCGGACTCCGCCGGAAAGAGACCATCACGGTAACACACGCGGTTGATGCATTTTAATTAAGGTCAACTTTAGGTTTTCTACCACCGGACATTAACAAATTCCCATCTGCCCATAATCGCGGGCACGGCTTTCGAAAGTTCAAATCCCTGCAGGGGTGTCCCAACTTAGCCCATCACAAGCTCTCACGGTCAACGAAGGAATATACCTCCTCCCGAGACATTCCGATCAGACTCGGTATCCCGGTTCTTCAAGACATCCTCGACAATGGTAAAACAAGTCCAGCAACACCGCCCGAATGTGCCGACAAATCCCGATAGGAGCTGCACATATCTCTTTCTCAGGGCACACTCAGATTGTCTTAGGTACGGTAGGCTAGCCCAGAGTTGCCCCTGGTGGCCACCGGCAGCTGACAGGTGGACCAACACTCAGAGGAGCATTGGCCCGGGGGGGTTAAAATAATGATGACCCTTGAGTCTGCAGAACCCAAGGGAAAGAAAAGGCTAGGTGGCAAATGGTAAAACCAAGGTTGGGCATTGCTAGAGGAGTTTTATTCAAGGCGAACTGTCAAGGGGTTCCCATTATTACCCAACCGCGTAAGGAACGCAAAATCCGGGAACATAACACCGATATGACGGAAAATAGGGCGGCAAGAGTGGAACAAAACACCAGGCATAAGGCCGAGCCTTCACCCTTTACCAAGTATATAGATGCATTAATTAAATAAGAGATATTGTTATATCCCAACAAGTAAACATGTTCCAACAAGGAACAACACCTCCATGTTCCAACAAGGAACAAACTTCAATCTTCACCTGCAACTAACAACGCTATAAGAGGGGTTGAGCAAAGCGGTAACATAGCCAAACAACGGTTTGCTAGGGCAAGGTGGGTTAGAGGCTTGGTTCAACAATATGGGAGGCATGATAAGCAAGTGGTAGGTATCGCAGCATAGGCATAGCAAAAGAGCGAGCAACTAAGCAAGCAAAGATAGAAGTGATTTCGAGGGTATGGTCATCTTGCCTGAGATTCCGCAAGGAAGAAGAACGAGTCCATGAAGAAGACAAATGGACGAAGTTGAACGGATCCTCACAAACGCGACGTTATCGGAACTAACCCGAAGAAGCAACACCGCAAAGAAGCAAACAACATAGTAATCAACCATCACATAAACATGGCATGATGCACAACCAAGTATGATGCATGTCCGGTTTAAATATGCATGGCATGGCAAAGTGCACAAACAAAACTACAAGTTAAGTAGAGCTCAATATGCAACGGGTTGCATATTGACGGAACACCACATCAATTATTTGGTTCTCTCTCGTTTAGGGACCCAACAATATTAAATGTTGTTAAACATGGCAAGAGGTGAGGCATAACAAAACTACACCATCTAAACAATTTAAATGGGGCCGAATATAACAAATAACGAATCCGGTAAATCCCCATATGCCTTAGTAATTTATTGCAACAACAATTTAAACATTTTAATTGTTGTTCTCATGATGCGGATGACATGAACATGTTTAAGCAATTTTTATTAAGACTTGATAAGAGCATTATGAAGCATTTGTCACCGTGGTGGAAAGGAAAGGGGTGCCACGGCAACGATAATGAAAACGGTGCCACGACAACGATAATAAAAACGGTGCCACGACAGCGTTCCGGTTCTGGTAACTCGATTGAGATACCGATGCAAAGGAGAAGTGTGCGGATGCGTGTAAAAGATGGTGGGGCGCTCCCGGATTCCGGGTGTCCCACGGGTTAGTGGCATGGAAAACGAGTGACAATACGGACACGGTGCAGACAAAGGGTGCACCTCACCCAACACATGCAAACGTTCTCGGATGGTCGTCTTGGGGTTATACCTTCGAAACGTGCAAAAGATGGTTCTCGTTCGGTGCAAAGTAGAGGAAGTAGATGTTCTCGGAACGTTCGTAGTCGAGGTAGTCGTACAGGGCAACGGTAGTTGTACACGGGTCTTCGGCCACAGAAGTACTCGTACAACGTTTTCATAGAGGTTCGGGGTCACAAGACGGAACTTAACTTCCACGGGGTCTTCGAGGGTCGACGGTAGTTGTACTCGATGAATCCCGAAATGGTCTTAGGCATCTTCGCGCGTAGGGTACTTGGCGTTTCCGTTCATAGGGGTACTTGGGGTTTCGTTCAGTCGGTCTTGCCGGTCTCGGTAACGTAGATGTACAATAGCGTCATCAAACTTGTCTAACCCAAACTTTTGGAGGACCGTCGTGGTACTTGGTGTCTTGTGTAACCGGCGTCCGTTCGACCTTGAGAGAGAAGAAACAACACGTCCACAGTGCCCGATGGGGAGGGTCCTGCAACAACAGGAGGTCGAAGGCGGAACAGCAACAAGACGAAGTGGAGCCGGCATCGGTCTTGGCGTGGAGCAAGGGAAGCCGAGCTTCTGGAGGCTGGAGAGGGCCTGGACGTTGGGCGCGCGATGCCACAGGGAGGAGGCAAGACCTCGGTGGCACATGGAGAGGGTCGTGGTCGAGGAGGTCGTGGCTGAGCGAGCGAGAGGCGCTGGACGCGGGGCCACACGCTTCTAGCGGGGCATGCCGGAGGCAGGAGGCGAGGCAAGGCGTCAGAGGGGCTGAGCAGCAGCAGGGGTAGAGGCGGAGGCGAGCTCGCGAGAGGACGAGGAAGGAGGCTGCGGCCTCACGAGTTCCGGCGGCGGGGCATGGCTCACCGGCGAGCAGCAGAGTCGCCGGGCGCTGCGCGCAGGTCCATGGCGAGGACGCGAGGGGAAGGGGCGGCGCTGGAGGGAACAGCAAAGAGGCGCCACGGCTCCTGGACGGCGGCAACGCCTCTTTTGGCTCCTGGAGCTGGTGCCTGACCACGGAGGGAGGTAGGTGGCGCGAGGTGGAGGAGAGGTGCCGCTGGTCGAGAGTGTGCGGCAGCGTTGGAGGGAGATCGAAGAAAGGAAAGGGGATCGATGGAGAAGGAGACTACGGCGCTTGAGGGGAGAGGGAGGGAGAGATCGACAGAAGGATCGGGCTAGGGTTAGAAAAGGAGTGGGGGTGCGGCTGGGCTGCTGATTGGGCCTGGCCTTGGGCCGGCGCTTGAGGGAGGGAGCTGCTGGAGACCCAAGTGGCCGGCTAGGCTGGGCCTCTCTCTTCCCTCTCCAACTCTCTTTTTTTAACTAAAAAAAAGAAAGGAACCTGGAAGAAAAGCCGAGAGGGACTGCAGTGGAGTTTGAACATGAAGTAAATTTTCTCAGCGTCACAAAAATGAGCCTGATCCACGAAAAATGGAAATGATCACGTGAGTGAAGTTTGAAACGAAATCATTTGAATATAATTCAAATGGTTTTGCATAGGAAATAGGTGATAGGGAGGTCCAAAAATGTTGAGGTTTTTGTTGGAGCTCCGGAAAATGATGAAAGAATATAAGGCAAGGTTAGCGAGTCAACACTTGAAGAAGAAAAAAAGGCAAGGGATTTAATATGCAAGTGTGTTAAGGTGAAATCCAAATAAATGGAATATTTTATTATAGCTCCCTAATATTGGGGGATATGTTATAAAGAGAATCACCACGTGAATTCCCTCGGTTTAAATGGATCGAAGATCCATATGGTTTATTTAGTTGAGATGCAAAAGACTTATGGCAAGCTGACATGATGCAATGCACATGATGCAAAGAAGAAAGCAAAGAAACAATCAACTCACATGACGAAAAACCCGGAAACCACGGAAGACATCTGAAGCTCCGGTCTCGGGGCGTTTCAACACTCCACCACTACGAGAGGATCTCGTCCAGAGATCTAGAATGGCACCGGAGGGAAAACAGAAGAGAAAGAGAAGAGGTAAAACTAAGTTGCTTCTTTGACAAACGAGCGAAACCAAAGAACCTTGAAAAGGTTGAGCACATTGAAAGAAAGAAAGCAACGGAGAAGAACAAAGTTGAAAGCACTCCATTAAGAAAGAGGAATAAGAAATAACCGATTCGGGTAGCACTTCGGTTGAAAAGAGATGAAGACTTGATAAAATGAAAGAGCTTGAGCAAAAGGGGCACAACACTCCGGTTAATTGGATAAACCAAGAAAATAACATGATCCTGACAAAACGAAAAGATGAAACATCACAATGTCTCAGGAAGAAAAGAATAGAAGTTAGATCATTGAAATAGGAGAATGGAGAAGAAAATGCCAAAATCTGCCACAAAAGAGCTCGACAAGGCATCTTTAGGAGAAGGGTCGAACGGAGTTGTTGGGAATCCAACAACGAAAAGGATAAGATTGACATGGACTTATAGAAGACATCTCAAAATTATGAGGTGACAACTTGCCACTCACGGAAAAGATTTGATTGGATTGATATACACAAGGAGATGAGAAACTATTTCGCCGAGAGGATAAAAGAAGAACTTTGGATCATTTATAAGCACCATAAAAGCAACAATCCTCAGGGACGGCTTTAGGTGAAATATAACCCAAGATAATACCAATGAAGAGATTGATGGATTTAAAATATGTTTTTCTTAACAACATGTGAATCATGGAACATGAACTCAAATTATCAAGAATGACATAATACCACCTCTAATGATACGGTAGAACGAATTGCACTCCGGATTGCAAGATGAAGAATGGTTGAGCTCCTCTGAAAAGAATCTTAAAGAACACTGCGAGAAGGAAATTAAATCCTTGATGAACCATCATGTAGAACCTTCATGAAACACTCCGGTAAACAAAAAGAATAATGAAAATAAAGAGAAGTAGGAAACACAAGGTGAAACCTTGTAATGATTTAGATGGATATCTGTGATAATTAGAGCTTCGAACTCCGGGAAAGAAAGACAAGCACTTGAAACCAAGAATTTAATCATCATGAACAAACTCCGGAAGAAAAGATTAACATATGGATGAAACAAGAATAAGAATTACATTATGCTTATCCTTCACCAATTAAATTGATGACAATCAACAGATTTGGCATATTACTTCTTCCCTTTGAAAGGATTAAGAGATATAGCGCAAACTTGAGAAGGTCTTCAACGAACCACCGGTAGGATCGAAACAACAAATGAATTGGTATGATAAAGAAGGAAGAGAAATCTTAAACGAACCACCGTAAGGATTGAAAAAGAACGAATAAAAGATAACGAATCACCGGGAAGAATTATGAAATGAACGAAGATACTTGAGAAAATTTAGATACAAGAGGACGAATAGTTCACGAACTGATTAGAGAATACTTGACTGATGCACCGGTAAGATTTGGAGAACAATGGCTGAAAGGTGAGAATGAACAAGTCTTCTGAAATGATGAGCTCCGGATAATCAAACTGAAAAGACTCCTGAATATCTCCTAATGGGTGAAAAGGATTCTCACAATCGAAAATAATTATGAGAGGAATGCAACAATCTAGCACCACGAATCTCTGAGAGAACGGATAAGATATGGAGGTAAAACTCTTCTTCGGTCTTCAAATGATGAGAAAGACGACGAGAAACACCACCTTGAATTATTGAGACACTCCGGAACAAAGAAGAATGAAAAAGTTGAACCAATGATGAAAAGAAATGAAAGATCTTGGAGAAAGACATTTGACTGATGATAATTCATTCTTACGTCAAACTTTAGAAGATTTGCGAATAACTCAGGGAGAATAAGAAGAGTCAGGTAAGATCCTGGGAAAAGACCTGTGGGTTAGGGCCCACTGAAAAGATACACCGTAGAACGATTTCAAAGAGAGATTGCACCAGTTGAATTTAAATGGCTTGAATGAGATAACATCCTTGAAAGAGCTTGAACGAAAGCAGAGTGTAAGCACGAATCTTCGGGATTTCTTGAGCACTCCAGAACAATTGAATAGCGAGAAATGAATGATTATGAGGTGCACCGGCACGAGAAAAGCATTTGAAATACAGAAAAGAATATGATCAACACCGAAAGCTTGAATTGAATCCACCGGAGAAGAAAAGAATTAAGGGTGATGACCTTGAGGCTCCGTTAAAATCTTCATGAGAATCATCGGATAAGAACATTGAACGAAAAAGGAATGAAGAGGCCTCGCATCAATAAGATGGATACTCGATAAGGAAATCCAAGTCATTGAAGAACCAAGGGTGGGAGGGTGGGAAAACAAAGGCACCTTGGGAAAGATGAAACAAACACCGTTGAGAAGAACTAATAATTGATCTTGCGGATGTTGATGTGATCGGATTCACTTGAAGAGAAACACACCGGTGAAAAGGATTGACATGACAATCTCGATTATCATGAAGGATCTGTATTCACATAGAAATATGAGAACACCACTTAGGAAAGGGATGGAATCAACCTTTGACTTCGAAGCAACTCGAATACCACAACTCAAAACAAAACAAATGATTGGCTTGCAGAATAAGCCGGAACAAACATATGATAGAGATTTTGTCCGAAGAATTCGTGGTGGGGCCTACACGGGCTCAATCGTACAACACCATCATGTACAAGGCAGTGTGCATGACATACAAAGCGTCCCCGAGTCGGCATAGCCAAGGACTATTTAAGACACAACGAGACCACTGTAAAACCGATCGTGAATAGGCGGACCACTAGACGTCGAACCCCAATTTCAAATCACACATCTGTCGGAAAGAAATCCTAAGAGCTACTTGAATTCCCACTTATAAACTCCCGAAACTTTCCGGTTATGCAATCAGGTGTTGGGGATACAGGGGAAGCATAATATCTCACCCAAAACTAGCAAATCCTACATCCAGCTGTATCCATCCTTCAACACATAACCAAGAAACCTTCGGAAATCATCTACCTCAACCTTCGAAAAGCATCCGTTATACAAGTTATGGCAATACTCCCGAACTCCCGCCCCAGTACTGGGTGGGGTCGAGGTTATCTCACCAACAACTGCATAAAAGAGATTTTCGATGTCGGCGTACTAAACTCAGGTATTCCAGAACTGCAACGATAAAATTATGACGACAACACCTCGGAGCTCAACTCCCCGGGACACTGCCACAAAACCCCTGACAGGAGGCACCAAGACAATGTTCTCGTCACAAAACCATCGGAACGATTCCAAGATACCCGCGTGATCCTAAATTTTTTTTAGTGAAATTTGAGAAGAGAAGAGTCAAAACTCTACGTCAGGATGCCTTACCAGAGCGATGAGGAGACTGGGATGTAAAAAGAATTCCTAAACTCTCTGATATATAATTCCTAAATGACTCAAAACATTTTTCTAGACACAACTCGGCTGCTAAAACGATCAAGCAATGGGGCTCCTAAGGTCGGGGAAGGCTCTGATTACCAACTTGTAACGCCCTCGATGCGGCTATATCTCCTACGTGTCGAAGCACGACTTAGAGGCATAACCGCATTGAAAGCAATGTCGCAAGTGAGGTAATCTTCACACAACCCATGTAATACATAAGGGAAAAAGATACATAGTTGGCTTACAATCGCCACTTCACACAATACATGAATAAAGCATTACATCAACCAAGTACAATCAGGGCCTGACTACGGAGCCAAAATAAAAGAAGAACCCCAAATGCGACAAGGTCCCCGATCGACCCCAACTGGGCTCCACTACTGATCAACTAGAACGAAACAACACAAAGGACAAGATCTTCATCGAGCTCCTCCTTGAGCTTGGTTGCGTCATCGGCACGGTATCATCGGCACCTGCAAACTGGTATTGGAAGTATCTGTGAGCCACAGGGACTTAGCAATCTCGCACCCTCGCGATCAAGACTATTTAAGCTTATGGGTAAGGTAAGGTATGAGGTGGAGCTGCAGCAGGCGACTAGCATATATGGTGGCTAACCTATTCGCAAAAGAGAGCGAGAAGAGAAGGCAAAAGCACAGTCGAACAACTATGATCAAGAAGTGATCCTAGAACAACCTACGTCAAGCATAACTCCAACACCGTGTTCACTTCCCGGACTCCGCCGGAAAGAGACCATCACAGTAACACACGCGGTTGATGCATTTTAATTAAGGTCAACTTCAGGTTTTCTACAACCGGACATTAACAAATTCCCATCTGCCCATAACCGTGGGCATGGCTTTCGAAAGTTCAAATCCCTGCAGGGGTGTCCCAACTTAGCCCATCACAAGCTCTCACGGTCAATGAAGGAATAGACCTCCTCCCGAGACATTCCGATCAGACTCGGTATCCCGGTTCTTCAAGACATCCTCGACAATGGTAAAACAAGTCCAACAACACCGCCCGAATGTGCCGACAAATCCCGATAGGAGCTGCACATATCTCTTTCTTAGGGCACACTCAGATTGTCTTAGGTACAGATAGGCCAGCCCAGAGTTGCCCCTGGTGGCCACCGGCAGCTGACAGGTGGACCAACACTCAGAGGAGCACTGGCCCGGGGGGGGGGGTTTAAAATAATGATGACCCTTGAGTCTGCAGAACCCAAGGGAAAGAAAAGGCTAGGTGGCAAATGGTAGAACCAAGGTTGGGCATTGCAAGAGGAGTTTTATTCAAGGCGAACTGTCAAGGGGTTCCCATTATTACCCAACCGCGTAAGGAACGCAAAGTCCGGGAACATAACACCGATATGACGGAAACTAGGGCGGCAAGAGTGGAACAAAACACCAGGCATAAGGCCGAGCCTTCCACCCTTTACCAAGTATATAGATGCATTAATTAAATAAGAGATATTGTGATATCCCAACAAGTAAACATGTTCCAACAAGGAACAACATCTCCATGTTCCAACAAGGAACAAACTTCAATCTTCACCTGCAACTAACAACGCTATAAGAGGGGCTGAGCAAAGTGGTAACATAGCCAAACAACGGTTTGCTAGGGCAAGGTGGGTTAGAGGCTTGGTTCAACAATATGGGAGGCATGATAAGCAAGTGGTAGGTATCGCAGCATAGGCATAGCAAAAGAGCGAGCAACTAAGCAAGCAAAGATAGAAGTGATTTCGAGGGTATGGTCATCTTGCCTGAGATCCCGCAAGGAAGAAGAACGAGTCCATGAAGAAGACAAACAGACGAAGTTGAACGGATCCTCACAAACGCGATGTTATCGGAACTAACCCGAAGAAGGAACACCGAAAAGAAGCAAACAACATAGTAATCAACCATCACATAAACATGGCATGATGCACAACCAAGTATGATGCATGTCCGGTTTAAATAAGCATGGCATGGCAAAGTGCACAAACAAAACTACAAGTTAAGTGGAGCTCAATATGCAACGGGTTGCATATTGATGGAACACCACATCAATTATTTGGTTCTCTCTCGTTTAGGGACCCAACAATATTAAATGTTGTTAAACATGGCAAGAGGTGAGGCATAACAAAACTACACCATCTAAACAATTTAAATGGGGTCGAATATAACAAATAACGAATCCGGTAAATCCCCATATGCCTTAGTAATTTATTGCAACGACAATTTAAACATTTTAATTGTTGTTATCATGATGCGGATGACATGAACAAGTTTAAGCAATTTTATTAAGACTTGATAAGAGCATTATGAAGCATTTGTCACCGTGGTGGAAACGAAAGGGGTGCCCCGGCAACGATAACGAAAACGCTGCCACGGTAGCGTTCCGGTTCCGGTAACTCGATTGAGATACCGATGCAAAGGAGAAGTGTGCGGATGCGTGTAAAAGATGGTGGGGCGCTCCCGGATTCCGGGTGTCCCACGGGTTAGTGGCATGGAAAATGAGTGACAATACGAACACGATGCAGACAAAGGGTGCACCTCACCCAACACATGCAAACGTTCTCGGATGGTCGTCTCAGGGTTATACCTTCGAAGCGTGCAAAAGATGGTTCTCGTTCGGTGCAAAGTAGAGGAAGTAGATGTTCTCGGGACATTCATAGTTGAGGTAGTCGTACAGGGCGACGGTAGTTGTACACGGGTCTTCGGCCATGGAAGTACTCGTACAATGTTTTCGTAGAGGTTCGGGGTCACGAGACGGAACTTGACGTCCACGGGGTCTTCGAGGGTCGACGGTAGTTGTACTCGATGAATCCCGAAATGGTCTTAGGCGTCTTCGCGCGTAGGGTACTTGGCGTTTCCGTTCATAGAGGTACTTGGGGGTTTCGTTCAGTCGGTCTTGCCGGTCTCGGTAACGTAGATGTAAAATAGCGTCATCAAACTTGTCGAACCCAAACTCTTGGAGGACCGTCGTGGTACTTGGTGTCTCGTGTAACCGGCGTACGTTCGACCTTGAGAGAGAAGAAACAACACGTCCACAGTGCCCGATGGGGAGGGTCCTGCAACAAAAGGAGGTAGAAGGCGGAACAGCAGCAAGACGAAGTGGAGCCGGCATCGGTCTTGGCGTGGAGCAAGGGAAGCAGAGCTTCTGGAGGCTGGAGAGGGCCTGGACTTCGGGCGCGCAATGCCACAGGGAGGAGGCAAGACCTCGGTGGCACATGGAGAGGGTCGTGGTCGAGGAGGTCGTGGCTGAGCGAGCGAGAGGCGCTGGATGCGGGGCCACACGCTTCTAGCGGGGCATGCCGGAGGCAGGAGGCGAGGCAAGGCGTCAGAGGGGCTGAGCGGCAGCAGGGGTAGAGGCGGAGGCGAGCTTGTGAGGGGATGAGGAAGGAGGCTGCGGCCTCGCGAGTTCGGGCGGGGCACGGCTCACCGGCGAGCAGCAGAGTCGCCGGGCGCTGCGCGCAGGTCCATGGCGAGGACGCGAGGGGAAGGGGCGGCGCAAGGCGGCGCTAGAGGGAACAGCAAAGAGGCCATTTAGATTAGCAACAAAAGTGAAACTAATCAAACATATGATGATTTGGTAATACCCTTTCATGATGTAAGAAATTATATTGCGTCCATGGATTAAAATAAGCCCATTGAGGGTAACCAATCATACCTGATGACAAATTCCATGGCATAGGCATCAACGACATTGTTGAAGAAAATGGATAATGTGTGGATCGAAGATGTAGAAACCTTCGGCTTGGTCCTTCATAGTTTTCACTCATTTCCTTTTTCACCTTTGCCGCACTCCTTGTAAAGGAAGCTTGCACATAATTATTATTTTGAATACTTCCTTTGGGAAACCATGACATGTTTCTCTTTTCAAGTTCTTGTGCACTAAGCTTTTGCAACTTCTTCTTTTGCCAATACGACAAGCCGAGTGGGCACCCGGCTGCGATTTTGTTTGAAGTAATGGCAATTCTTGTTTTAACTTGTGCACTCTCAACTTCTTCCCTTCAGATTTTGCACTTGATTGACTTGCCTCATTGCCTTTTGTAGCCAATGTCAGCACTTTAATTTGCTCCTTTTCATTTGAGATCATATCTGAAGTGGCACTCTTACGACAATCCCTTTTGACGCGGTAGACTTGCTCAACCACCTTCTTATTCTTCCTTGTGCTCCGGACCGACTCTTTTTTATTGAAACGGTCTTGAACATATGATTTCTCATTGAAAGTTGGTCTTCTTGGAGCTGCATAATATTGACGAGATGGTTTATAATAATATAGAGAATGTTCCCTTGTATCATACTTGTCCCATGATGGATATGGATTTACGTGAGCATAGCGAGGCACCCATGACATTGGCATTGGTGGCCCAAAATAAGGATATGAACAAGTTGCATTCAAATTCTCTTCTTGCCAATATCGATCCTTGGATTTGCGCCTAAGGGGTGATCTTGATGCTTTCACATTAGTTGGCCGATAAGCACTGTTCTTCTTACTTATCTTCTGATATTTTTCCAATAGTTGCGCGAAAGTGACTTTCGGCTTTTTTCCTTTGTGCTTACATCCGCCTTTGTTTTCTTTGGTTGTGCTTGCACCGATCTTTAGATTTTCTTGTTGCCCCCAGTCCTTGGCGTCTCCATTGTAGCTTCGATGGAATTCTCGGCCTCAAGATTATGTTCATTATGCTCTTCAACAACTTCTTTACTTGAAACCTTGGTCCCATCACCTGCAGTTTTTACCTTGTCTTTAAATGGATCAGCTTGAATCAGCCGATGCAAAAACCTTTTACCTTAGGGACCAATTGGAATAGACTCGTCATCTCTTGGTGTCTCAACAAATTTCAATCGTCCTTTATCAATGGCCAATTTAACTATTTGACGAAACATGTTGCAATTCTCAATACTATGCTTGAACGAATCATGCAGCTTACAATAAATTCGCCCTTGGATAGATGGCTTGACATGGTGATCAAGAATTCTAATGTAATCATTTTTCAACAACAAATCAAAGGTTTGATCACACATGTTTGAATTGAAGGTATACGTTTTGTTTTCTAGCCGATCTTGGTGTGCAAACGGCTTTGGAGGTAAGCAAACTAATGGTTCAGATTTAGAATCTCCCTATTCGGCTATGCATTGTGTTTTGCACCCTATCTCCGATGTATTTGGATAAGATATTATATTAGCATCGGATTTCTCAAAAGAATTTGATCTTGGCTTTAAATTTTTGAAACGAAAATAGTTAGAATACACATATCACAATTGAGACCATGTGCAAGCCAAGTATGAAACAAGCAAAGTTACCCAATTAGATATGAAATTTTGATAAAGCAATGGGGAAAACTTTGGCTGCAATAATAGATCAATATCGGTCTTTATAAATGGCACAATATATTGACCGATATGTTCTATAACATTTTTATTGCTAACAAGTAAATTTCCCTTCTTCATTGGTCTTTCAAAATCACTTATGAGAATTTCTCTTATAGAAGCATCAACAATAAAGTTGCGACCAAATCGGAAGATAGGTAAATCACTTGTTAGACGTACCTTTTCAAACACGTTGGGAGAGCATGATGGTTGCGTTACTTGAACGGTATGTTGTTCCTCTTTCGAATAGCTCCCCAACACCTTGTCATCCTGTTTTTCTAGAATAAATTCGGCATACGTAATATTTGATTCGGTCTTTTCAATAGCCGAATTAACTTTGTTATCCGAATCACCACTTTTTTGATAATTCTATCCACACCCAATGCTTTCTCTTTTTGACATAATCTAGCTTGAATTGCAGCAGAATTAATAGGCTTTCCCTCTTTTATTAATTCATGTAGAACAACATTGCATTCGTCCCCAAAAGACGTAAGATTTTTCTTAATGACCCAATCTGGATAGAACTGCCCCCGACACTTTTAGACTCTTTTGGTAATGAGATGTCACCAAAATTCTATAATTTTGCAGGGGAAAAATAATATGCTATGATACTAGGTGAAGACACATGTGATCCTATAGAATTTTCACTTATTCGGCTATTAGCGTGAAGGTGCGAAGCCGAATTATGAATACCCATAGTTGCATATGGTGCCAAAAAATTAGTAGCATGAGGTGTAGCATATGATGACTGAGGGTAATTGGCCGGATAACTAGTAGTAGCATGGACAATTCCCGTATCCACCAGCATGTTTTGATTAACATATTGCAAGCTAGTTGCTGATGAATAAAAAGGTGAAACACTTTGTTGCATACTATCAGAAGTTCCTATGTGAAGTGTTTCAACTTGATTAATGGAACTCATCATGTTGTTCATCAGCATATGGATTTACAGGGCTGCCGATGCATGGGAGTTAGTATACATATGTTCCATGTTGCTAAAATTATATGAGGTAGAAGCATGGAGATTTTGTTGCATCGGCTCTTGCACATAATTAGATGCATGATTGATAAAGCTAGGGCTAGACGATACATTATGCTCATTAAACGATTTAGCAACAAAATATGCATTATTTGCATCTACATAGGTGAATTGGGTATTCATGTTACCTTTGTAGATTGCAAACCCAAGATGATGACCTCTTCGTAGCAAGACCGGGCCGGAGACCGTTCAAAGCTTCATCCCCAGCGGAGTCGCCAAAAAGTGTGTTCGCACACGAACATGTCACCTTGTACCCTCGATGCCGGGGTGATGCACCGCAACTCACGCCGAAGGGGACCCATACGGATGTGCGGTACACAAGCAATCCGACGGGTGCTTTTGAGGACCCGAAACCCCACACGCCCGGGAGGGACCCCGTCAGGGTGCGCGGCGGCTATGGGCTGCCCTAGGTCAGCCTGATCGCCACTAGGGCATCGAGGTTCGCCGCCCTGCAATGAAGAAGAACAAGCGAAGAACCAGAAAGAAGAAGACCAAGGGAGAGAGATAAAGGTAAATGGTAAAAAGTGGTAGATGATTCGTTGTGTGTTGTTCAATCGGCCGTCACCCCTTAGGTATATAAGAGGCGGATGGACTCCCCGTGCAAGGAAAAGGCTTGGATTCATGTCCAAAACCCTAGTCAAATTCGGATTGATTTTCTTCGAACTTTCCAAAACTGTTCGGTTTAAACTGGCTGGACCTTGCGGGTAATTTTTATGGTGGTAAACGACCTCGGATAGAAATCAGCCTAAAAGAAATCTTGACTGTTTCGATGAGACAAACAACTTTCATGTTGAACGTTATTTAATCAGAGGTCATATTGCGGGTCAAATCGCTTGCGCAATACAGACTATTATTCGCGCTACCCATCAGACAGGGTGTGTGGTGGGGCGTGCCACTTTTGGCTCGTGATAGGGTTGTATTCGGATGGCTGTAACTTTTGCATACAAACTTGGATTGAGACGACTTTTATATGAAAATCGACCGTTTCGACGAGACGAAGACAATTTGTGTAGAAAGTTTTCTCATATGTGTCAATCTTGGGGGTGTAATCAGCCGAATAGTGTTTTGGATACAAAATGTCAATACTTCGAACACAACTTTGGCCTTAGTGATGGGACTGGATGGCTATGGCCCAGATATCAAAGTTTATCTTTTTGACGATACAGAACTTTCTCACTTTGAGCATTTTTCCATTTGAGGCATTCTTAATTATGTTTTCGACCATGCCAAAATCTGGTGTCAACAAGTGTGCAAAACAGATTCGAATCTAAATTCAGGTATGAGATTGAGTCTACATAGATCCAAATTTTTTTCTCTCTTTTTTTCTCACACTTTTTTCTTTTTATCTCTCCTATTTTTGCTGACTTTTTTTACTTTTTTTCTGTGTTTTTTTATCTCTCCCTCTTTCCAAGACAAACTAGCTAAGATCCAGATTGGATCAAGCGAAGATGTGAGTGACCTCAATTATGATTATGACAATGGATGATGGGTAGCATGTGGTGGAAATTGATGGATGGGGTGGTGGACAGCGGAAGGGATAATGATGCAGCAGCAGCGTGACTAATGTGAACAGAACTCGAACTCTAAACAAACTAGACACCAAGACCAGCAACTCGACACGACGATGCAACCAAAAATTCAACTATGCAAGAAATGAAACGAAAATTGCAAAGGCTCAGACTGTCTTGGACAAAGGATGAACGAATCTAACATTTTTATGCCTTTTTCCGGTATAGTAGGTAAGAAAATAAAAGTAATCTAGGTATAATTGGAAATTCTCACCGACCAACCTGAAAACTGATACCACTTGACTGAGCCGAGGGACCCGATCTTTCAATGAGATGATAACTACCGATTTGGTGGAGTCAACTTTGATGATCCGACTATGAACGTGCAACAACGTTGCGCCTTAGCAATCGTTAAACCAATATCCTAAGGTTACTGACGGTGCCGGAAGCACGATCAACCTGAACACGAAGGTTTATTCCTATATGCAATCGAAGAACGAGCAAGAATATGATAATTGATGTCTACTACACAACTTGTTCTTGTAGACTTGTGTTGGGCCTCCAAGCGTAGAGTTTTGTAGGATAGTAGCAATTTCCCTCAAGTGGATGACCTAAGGTTTATTAATCCGTGGGAGGCATAGGGTGAAGATGGTCTCTCTCAAACAACCATGCAACCAAGTAACAAAAAGTGTCTTGTGTCCCCAACACACTAAATACAATGGTAAATTGTATAGGTGCACTAGTTCGGCGAAGAGATGGTGATACATGGGCAATATGGATAGTAGATATTGATCTTTGTAATAAGAACAATAAAAAACGACAAGGTTGGAAGTAACAAAAGTGAGCACAAACGGTACTCCAATGCTTGAAAATGAGGCCTAGGGTCCATACTTTCGCTAGTGCAATCTCTCAACAATGCTAATACAATTGGATCACATAACAATCCCTCAACGTGCAATGAAGAATCACTCCACAGTTCCTATCTACCAGTGAAAATAAGAAGAAATTGTTTGTAGGGTAGGAAACCACCTAAAAGCTATTCTTTCCGATCAATCTATCCTAGAGTTCGTACTAAAATAACATAAAGTTACCCCTTCCAATTGATCTATCCAACAGTTCATACTAAAATAACACCAAATGATACACATCAACCAACTCTAATGTCACCTAGATACACCAATGTCACTTCGAGTATCCATGAGTTGATTATATGATATCCATCAAACAATTTCAGATTCATAATACTCAATCCAACACAAGTAACCTCAAATAGTGCCCCAAGATTCCTACCGGAGAAACAAGGACGAAAATGTGCATCAATCCCTATGCATAAATTACCCTAATGTTACCTCGGGAATCCGCGAGTTGAGTGCCAAAACAAATATCGAGTCAATCAATATGATACCCCGTTCTCACCATGGGTATTCATAGCAAGACATACATCAAGTGCTCTCAAATCCTTAAAAATATTTAATTTGATAAAAACAAAATCTCAAAGGGAAAACTCAATTCATCACAACAAGATAGAGAGGGGGAAACACCATATGATCCAACTATATTAACAAAGCTCACGATACATCAAGATCGTGCCAACTCAAGAACACGAGAGAGGGAGAGATTAAACACATTGCTACTGGTACAAACCCTTAGCCCTGAGGGTGGACTACTCCCTCCTCATCATGGTAGCCGCCGGGATGATGAAGATGGCCATCGGTGTTGATTTCCGCCTCTGGCAGGGTACCAGAATAGGGTCTAGATTGGTTTTTCGTGCCTATAGAGGCTTGTGGTGGTGTAACTTCTGAGTTGAGTTCCATGCAAATCATACAAAAACAATATAAAATTCTTGTAAACATGGCATGAATACTTCATAAATTATAGATACATTTAATACGTATCGGCATCCCCAAGCTTAATTCCTACTCATCCTCGAGTAGGTAAATGATAAAAGAAATAATTTATGAAGTGTGAATGCTAGCATAGTGCATAAGTTTGATCAATGACAGTTACAATCACTTCTCCTAGAATCATAATAGCAACTCTTTCTCATAAAACTCATCATGATAAAGTAGCAATTAAAAGCGGAATTCTTGTTGTGTAATGCTACCTATCATATTCATCACATACTCTTTCTTTTGTAGCATGGACATTTGGACTTGAATGATTCAAAGCAATAGTCTATAATTTTACATGAAGACATCAATACTCAAGCATACTAATAAGCAACCATGTCTTTCAAAATATCAATGCTAAATAAAGCTATCCCTAGCCCATTATGCTCAATCATTGATCCATTCATGAAACACACTCGAATATTAGCTACATCCAATGCAGAGGTATGCTCCCTAGTTGGTGCTCTATAAGAGAAGATAGAGACTCACATAAAAAATAAAAATTGCATAAAGTAAATATATAGGCCCTTCGCAGAGGGAAGAAGGGATTTGTAGAGGTGCTAGAGCTTGAAGCTTAAATTGAGAGAGAGAAAATTTGGGAGGCATACTTTTCCCGTCAACGAAAATGACCGAGTAGTTCCCAATACTTTCCATGCTAGATACATCATAAGCGGTTCCCAAACATAAAATAAAGTTTATTCCTTTTTCCACCATTCTTTCACAATCCATGGCTAGCCGTATCCACGGGTACCTTCCATACCAACACTTTCCAAGGAATTTATTATTTGGCAACATAAAGTAAATTTCTTTTTCATTTCAGGACTGGGCATCCCTATTACCACCATACTCTCATGCAATGACAAGTGAATAAACATTCATATTGAGAATAACACATCTAGCATGGAAAAGTATTGGCCACCTCCTACCACTTCATGAGCGGTACAGACACACAAAAAGGACATTCATTTTGAAAATTAGAGTTGGCACATAAAAATTTACTTAGAACGACATGGAAATACCGCATATAGGTAGGTACGATGGACTCATATGGCAAAACTAGGTTTAAGGATTTTGGATGCACAAGTACTATTTCTACTTTGTACAAATGGAGGCTAGAAAATAGATTAACAAGCAACTAATCTGTTGCTGTTTTTTACTTTGTAGAAAATCAATACCAAACGGAGTCCAAATGCAGCGGAACTTTTTTGATATTTTTTTGGACCAGAAGACACGACTTGGGCCAAGGATGTGCCAGAGAGGGGCTCCGAGGGGAGCACAACCCACCTGGGCGTGCCCTGGTGGGTTGTGCCCACCTCAGCCGCCTCCAGCACCGTCTCTTTCCTCTATAAATACCCCAATATTCCAAAAACCCTAGGGGAGTCGATGAAACACAATTCTAGCCAGTTCAAGTTCTAGAAACCACAGATCCAACATAGACACCATCACAGAGGGGTTCATCATCCTCATTGGTGCCTCTCCGATGATGCGTGAGTAGTTCATTGTAGACCTACAGGTCCATAGTTAGTATCTAGATGGCTTCCTCTCTCTCTCTCTCTCTCTCTCTCTCTCTCGATTCTCAATACAATGGTCTCTTGGATATCTATTTGATGTAACTCTTTTTGCGGTGTGTTTGTTGGGATCCGATGAACTTTGAGTTTATTATCAGATCTATATTTTTATCCATGAAATTTATTTGAGTTTCTTTGATCTCTTATATTGCATGATTACTTATAGCCTCGTATTTCTTCTTCGAATCTTTGGTTTAGTTAGGCCGACTAGATCGATTTTTCTTGCCATGGGAAGAGGTGCTTTGTGATGGGTTCGACCTCATGGTGCTCAATACCAGTGACAGAAGGGGAAATGAAACGTATGTATCATTGCTATTAAGGATAACAAGATGGGGTCTATTCCTACATGAATAGATCTTGTCTACATCATGTCATCGTTCTTATTGCATTACTCTGTTTTTTCATGAACTTAAATACGCTAGATGCATGCTGGATAGTGGTCGATGTGTGGAGTAATAGTAGTAGATGCAGGCAGGAGTCGGTCTACTAATATTGGACATGATGCCTATATAATGATCATTGCCTGGATATCATCATAATTATTTGAAGTTCTATCAATTACCCAACATTAATTTGTTTACCCGTCGTATGATATTTTTCTTGAGAGAAGCCACTAGTGAAATCTACAGCCCCCAGGTCTCTTCTTTATCATATTTGCCTTTGAGATCTATTTTTATTCTCTTTTATTTTCAGATCTATTAATACAAAACCCAAAAATACCTTGCTGCAATTTATTGTTATTTAATTTATCTCGCATTCCCACGAGATCTATTTATCTAATCTAGTACAATTTTATCTATCTTTTTACCAGGGAGGGATTGACAACCCCTCTTTTACGTCGGGTTGCAAGTATTTGTTCTTTGTGTGCAGGTACCGTTTATGTAGTGTTGCGTGGTTCTCCTACTGGTTCGATAACCTTGGTCCCATCACCGAGGGAAATACCTACCGTAGTTGTGCTACATCATCCCTTCCTCTTTGGGGAAATACCGATGTAGTGCAAGCCACATCAAAAGGAATTTCTGGCGCCATTGCCGTGGAGATATCATCAACATATATCTCCTAACCACAAATCTCATCTCCTTGCAATTTACATTATTTTCCATTTGCATCTGGTTTTCATCTCCCCCACTTCACAAAAAAATGTCATTTTATTCGCCTTCTTTTGCCTTTTTCTTGTTCGATCTTACTTTGGCTTGTGTTTCCATGCGCCTTCTATTTTGATTACATCTTTGCTTGCTAAAATCTATTGTTATGGATCCACTCAAATTTTTCTACCTGAATCATCTTTGATCCATATGTGCTCGTGCTGAAAGCCCAACTAGTTTAGTTGAGTGAAAATCATTAGATGAGCACGCTCATTTTGGGCGTCATCATTTCTCTGAAAAGGGGAAGCTCTTATGGAACCAAATAAATCGTTTGCCATGTTATGCTTGGAATCTTTGTGGAGTTTGTGATTTTACTTGTTGCTCTAAGAACCCTAAAAAAACTCCCCTATCTATGTGCGTTTAATGAAAATGAAATCTTATCTTATGCCAAGGAGGTTTATAGTTACTATGATATCGAACAAATTGAAGAATTTGTTGCTTTTAAGGGTGCTTATGAAAGTTGCTTCTTTGATTGAAAAGTATGATATTACTCTCTACAAATCTGAAATTTTTGACATACTTAAATATTGCTATGAAAACTATGTTCATAATGCCTATGTTAAAGAATTTATTGAGAGAATGTTCGCTGCTTTGGAAGAAAATAATGATATGCATGAAGCTATGGATAATTATGATTCTGTTGATTTGATTGAATTATCCCCTCTTGATGAACATGATGCTTGCTATTCTTGTGGCCATGATGCCAACATTAATGATACTTATGGAAATGAACTTGCTCTAGTTCCGTGTGTTAAACATGAAATTATTGCTATTGCACCCACACTTGATAGCTCCTTGAATGAAAAGCATGATTGCAATGATATTATTGTAAATTCTATTAATGTCAATTGTGTTAGTAATATGCAAAACCCCAATCTTGGGGATGCTTGTTTTGTTATGTCTGCTACTTATTGCAATGATCATGATTGGGGTGATTCTTCTTATGATCTTGAAAATGTGTTTATGCCTCATGATGAATATGATATTGACAATAATGTTTACAATAATATTGAAAGTGGGTTTGGAAGAGTGTAAACTTCAGGTATTAATGATCCCACTACTTTGGAGAATTATCAATCTTTTAATTTTTTTTGATAAAAGTGGGTTTGGAGAGGTCATGATTTTATTTGATGATAATGCCACTATATTGGAAGAGTGTCAACTTTGCATGCATGTGGGTCATTTAGAAAATATGTTATGTGATAGATATAATGTTCAATTTGAATATGATCCCACATATAATTATTATTAGAGAGGAAAATATTGTGGTGGAAATTTTCATGTTACTAAATTACCTCTCCTTATGTTGAGATTGCTTTTGATTCTTTCTTCTTCCTTGCATATGCTAGTTTTTGCGTGCCTTGATAACTTGTTTGCTTATAAAATGCATATGCATAGGAAGAATGTTAGACTTAGACTTGTTTTTCACATGCTACATGATGCTGTCTTTGTGTTTCAATTATTATCTTTCGTGTGAGCATCGTTGAAATCATATGCCTAGCTAGGGGCGTAAAACTATAGCGCTTGTTGGGAGGCAACCCAATGAATAAATTTTATTATCACCTTTTTCTTTCTATTCTTGAGTGTTTGTGCAATTTTGATACTTTTATGATTGTGTTTTTATGTTTTAATTAGTGTTTATGCCAAGCAAATCCTTTGGGATCATGTTGGATGATAGTTGATTTGATCTTGTTGGAAAATAGAAATTTTTGCGTCCAATGAAATAAGTTTCAAAAATCACAGAAGCATGATAAAATTCTGAACTTTTTACACAAGATTGACATAAAAATTTCCCACGTTGTCCTAATTTTTCATAATTTTTGGAGTTACAGATGTATTCAAAGTTTTCAGATTACTACAGACAGTTGTGTTTTTGACATATTCTGTTTTTTTTGCATTGTGTGCTTATTTTGATGAATCTTGGACTCTATCGGGGTGTATGAGCCATATAAAAGTTGGAATACATTATATATAATGCAAAAATAAAATATGAATGGGTTTGCAACAGTACTTACAGTAGTGATTTGTTTTGTTATACTAACGGATCTCACAAAGGTTTTCCCGAGTTTTTGTGTGATTGAAAAGTTTTAAAGTTTTGGGTGAGATCACGATGAATGAAGGAGTAAGGAGTAAGAAGAGCCTAAGCTCGGGGATGCCCATGGCATCCCAAGCTATTATTTAAAATATAGGCAAGCATTTAAGCTTGGGGATGCCCTAGTGGCATCCCCTCTTTCTTCTAACGACCATCGGTATTTTACTTGGAGCTATATTTTTATTGGTCACATATCATGAGTTTGGCTTGGAGCATCTTGTATGATATGAGTCTTTGCTTGTTATGCTTTTTATTTTGTGACATCTACCCTTGCTGGACACACCTATTTAAGCCTATTTAAGAGAGGCAAAATTATGCTATGACTTGTTAGAATTGCTCTCTATGCTTCACTTAAATCTTTATGAGCTATGGAATTCCTCTAGTGCTTCACTTATATCTTTTTAGCATGGTGTGCTTTAGTATTTTTTTAATAAATGCTCTGATGATTCACTTAGATTTATTTGAGAGTTAGTAAAAAAATTAGAAATTCTCTCATGCTTCACTTAAATTATTT
The DNA here is from genome assembly GCF_018294505.1 of Triticum aestivum. Taxonomy (NCBI): domain Eukaryota; kingdom Viridiplantae; phylum Streptophyta; class Magnoliopsida; order Poales; family Poaceae; genus Triticum; species Triticum aestivum. The sequence continues at coordinate 283,310,762 of NC_057800.1, read as the reverse complement.
TGAGAGAAGAAACTTTTTATGCTCATGTGCTTCACTTAGATTTGTTTGAACTATCAAAAGCAACATACGAAATTAGTCCCAAAGTGATAGATGTTCAAGAGGGATATAATAAAAACTTTCATGAAGATGATTGGACAAAATAAACTTGATTCTTTGTAATAGTTTTGCGATATGATGATATAATATGCGAGTCATGTTGGTGACTAATTATGCTTTAGTAAGAATATTGGTGTTAATGTTTGTGATTCCCTATGAAAGCACAAAAATAAATAGTTATGCACTGAAATTACATCCTACTTGTGGTGCATTATTCGGTGTTAGTTATGCTTAATGCTCTCTTATGAGATTTTTCGTTTCTTGGTTGGATGCTTCTCAATCTTTTGCTAGCCGTCACTTGTACTAAGTGGGATTACTACTTGTGCATCCAAAATCCTTAAACCAGTTTTGCCATATGAGTCCACTATACCTACCTATATGCGGTATTCTTTTGCCGTTCTAAGAAAATTTGTATGTGCCATCTCTAATGTTCAAAATAATTTTCACTTTTGTGTGCTCGTACCACTCATGAAATGGTAGGGGGTGGTGATATTTTTCCATGCTAGATGTGTTATTCTCAAGATGAGTGTTTTCACTTGTCATTGCACGAGAGTATGTCAAAGGTATTAGGGATGCCCAGTCCCGAAATGAAAAATGAATTTACTTTACGTTGTCAAATAGTAAATTCCTTGGAAAGTGTTGGTATGGACGGCACTCGTGGATTCGGTCAGCCGTGGAATGTGAAAGTATGGTGGAAAAAGGAATAAACTTTATTTTTTGTTTGGGAACCTCCTATTATATATCTATCATGGAAAGTATTGGGAACTACTTGATCGTTTTTTTGAAAGGAAGGCATGCCACCCAAAATGTTTTGTCTCTTTCTTTTTCGCTTTGAGCTCTGGCACCTCTACAAATCCCTACTTCTCTCTGCGAAGGGCCTTTCTATTTACTTTATGCAATTTTTATTTTGAGTCTCCATCTTGTCTTATAAAGCACCAACTAAGGGGCACTATGATCGTACTTGAGCATTGGGTGTAGCTAATATGCGAGTGTGTTTCATGAATGGATCAATGATTGAGCATAATGGGCTAGGGATAACTTGCTTAGTGTTGATATTTTGGAAGACATGGTTGCTTGTTGATATGCTTGAGTATTGAAATCTTCATGTCAAAACTAGACTATTGCATTGAATCATGTAAAATTCCAAATGTCCATGCTACAAAAGAAAAGAATATGTGATGAACATGTTAGGCAAAATTCCACATCAAAAAAATTTGATTGTTCCATGATGTTATATTATCATTCCTGGATGTTTTACAATCATTTTATAGAAACTTTATATCGTTTTTTGGGACTAACCTATTACAATAGTGCCCAGTGCCAGTTGTTGTTTTTTGCTTTGCAGAAAATCAATACCGAACGGAGTCCAAACGCAACGAAACTTTTTGGAGATTTTTTTGGACAAGAAGACATAAGTTAGGCCAAGAAAGTACCAGAGGGGGCTCCGAGGGGAGCACAACCCACATGGGCGCCTGGGGGCCCAGGCGCGCCCTGGTGGGTTGTGCTCACCTCGACCACCGCCTGTAGTGCCTATTTGCTCTATAAATACCCAAATATTTGAAAAACCCTAGGGGAGTCAACGAAACACAATTCCAACCACCGCAAGTTCCAGAAACCACAGATCCAATCTAGACACCATCACGGAGGGGTTCATCATCCTCATTGGTGCCTCTCCGATGATGCGTGAGTAGTTCATTGTAGACCTACGGGTCCATAGTTAGTAGCTAGATGGCTTCCTGTCTCTCTTTTGATTCTCAACACAATGGTCTCTTGGAGATCTATTTGATGTATCTCTTTTCGCGATGTGTTTGTTGGGATCCGATGAACTTTGAGTTTATGATCAGATCTATATTTTTATCCATGAAAGTTATTTGAGTTTCTTTGATCTCTGATATGCATGATTACTTGTAGCCTCGTATTTCTTCTTTGAATCTTTGGTTTAGTTAGGCCGACTAGATCGATTTTTATTACCATGGGAAGAGGTGCTTCGTGATGGGTTCGATCTTGCGGTGCTCAATCCAAGTGACAGAATGGGAACTGACATGTATGTATCATTGCTATTAAGGATAACAAGATGGGGTCTATTCCCACATGAATAGATCTTGTCCAAATCAAGTCATCGTTCTTATAGCATTATTCTATTTTTGCATGAACTTAATACACTAGATGCATACTGGATAGCGATCGATGTGTGGAGTAATGGTAGTAGATGCAGGAATGAGTCGGTCTACAAATCTTGGACGTGATACCCATATAATGATCATTTCCTGGATATCGTCATAATTATTTGAAGTTCTATCAGTTGCCCAACACTAATTTGTTTACCTGTCGTATGTTATTTTTCTCGAGAGAATCCACTAGTGAAATCTACGGCCCCGGGATCTCTTCTTTATCATATTTGCCATTGAGATCTATTTTTATTCGCTTTTATTTCCAGATCCATTAATCCAAAAACCCAAAAATGCCTTGCTGCAATTTATTGTTATTTATTTTATCTCGCGTTCCCGCAAGATCTATTTATCTAATCTACTACAATTTTATTTATCTTTTTACTCGGGAGGGATTGTCAACCCCTCTTTTACGTCGGGTTGCAAGTATTTGTTCTTTGTGTGCATGTGACGTTTACGTAGTGTTGCGTGGTTCTCCTACTGGTTCGATAACCTTAGTCTCATCACTAAGGGGAATACCTACCGTAGCTGTGATGCATCATCCCTTCATCTTTGGGGAAATATTAACGTAGTTCAGGCCGCATCAGGATGCCTACCAGGGGATACCCAAGCTTAGATGCTTGAGACTTCTTGAAATATTACATAGGGATGACTTGGGAATCCCCAACCTTGAGATTTTGCGTCTCCTTTATTCCTTTTATATCATAGTTTCTCTAAATCTAAAAAAAATTCATCCACACAAAACTCAACAGGAACTCGTGAGATAAGTTAGTATAAATCAATGCATAACCTTATCATTCTCTACTGTAGCAAATACCTAAAGTTATTTTTTAACATTAAATACTAAATTCCTTTTCATATTTAATACTCCCATCCTCAAATAGAATCATTAAACAAGCAAACAAATGCAAACATAACAACAATCTGTCTAAACAGGACAATCTGTAAAGACTGCAATTATACTCATACTTCCCTAACTCCAAAAATTCTTAAAATATACCACATTGTATAAAGTGTTTCATAGCTTATTGTGCAAAACATTTCAACCTTTTATCACATTTTGACTTTTCTCAAGAATTCACGCACTGGCATGCAACTTTCTATTTTCAAATAGCAACGCATAGACTTGCAAAATAAGCATGTCAAAGGCTATACTTTACATTTTTATTGATGTAGAACATATAAAACATTACTGTAAATAACAGCAAGAAAATCCTAATAAAATAAAATGACGCTCCAAGCAAAACATATATCATGTGACGAATGAAATTATAGCTTCAAGTGAGGTTACCGATCATGTTGAAGACGAAAGAGGGGATGCCTTCCGGGGCATCCCCAAGATTAGTTGCTGGGATCTTCCTTGAATACTACCTTGGGGTGCCTTGGGCATCCCCAAGCTTAGGGTCTTGTCACTCCTTATTCTCCTCATATCGATATCTCACTCAAAACTTGAAAACTTCAATCACACAAAACTTAATGGAACTTCATGAGATGGGTTAGTATGATAAAGACAAATAATTCACTTTGGTACTATCAAGCAAATATTCATAATTTTCTCCATGTAATGATTACTGTACTCTACAATTTCCACAATTTATATTAAGTAATATAAGCCATAGAAACTATAAAAGAAGCAAACTATGCATTGAAAACAGAATGTGTCAAAAACAGAACAATATGTAAAGATCTAAATTATGGTCATACTTCTGTAACTTGAAAACTTCTGAAATATTTGGACAACGTATAGAATTTGTTTTCCCATCAACTGTAAATAATTCAGAATTTTTCAATCCTCCAGTGAATTTTAATAATTTTGTAACTGGGCTCAAAAGTTTCTGCTTTTGCACAGAATCAAGTCAACTATCATCCACACTATCTCAAAGGCTTTACATGGCACTTGATTGAAACAGAATCTATAAAACATGATTAATACAGTATCCTAATCATGTGAACGCACAAAAATAGTAGGTATAAGTGTTGGGTTGTCTCCCACCAAGCGCTTTTCTTTAATGCCTTTTTAGGTAGTCATGAAGATTTCAATGATGCTCGCATAAAAGATAAGAAGGAAACATAACGGGAGCATCGTGAATCACATGACAAGCACATTTAAGCCTAACCACTTCCTATGCATAGGGATTTTATGAGAAAACAACGTATGGAAACAAGAACCAACTAGCATAGGAAGGCAAAACAAGCAAAACTTTAAGGTTTTCAACACATAGAGAGGAAACCTGATATTATTGCAATATGTAAAAGCATATGTTCCTTTCTAATAACAATTTTTAGTAGCATCAGGAATAAATTCAACAATATAACTATCACATAAAACATTCTTTTCATGATCCACAAGCATAGAAATTTTCTTACTCTCCACATAAGCAAATTTATTCTCATGAATAGTAGTGGGAGCAAACTCAACAAAATAACTATCATGAGATTGAAAATTAAAATCATGATGACAAGTTTCATGGTTATCATAATTTTTATAGCATACATGTCATCACAATAATCATCATAGATAGCAACTTTGTTCTCATCATAATCAATTAAAACCTCTTCCAAAATAGTTGATTCATCACTAAATAAAGTTATGACCTCTCCAAATCTACTTTCATAATTATTTCAATAAGATTCAACACCCTCCAATATAGTGGTATCATTACTTACTAGAGTTGTCACTCTTCCAAACCCACTGTCATCAATATAATCATCATAAATGGGAGGAATGCTATCATTAGAATAAATTTTCTCATCAGAACTTGGGGGACTAAAAATATCATATTCATCAAATATAGCATCCACAAGCTTATTGCTTTGCATATCATTATCATCATGGATATTCAAAGAATTCATACTAACAACATTGCAATCATGCTCATCATTCAAATATTTTATGCCAAACATTTTATTGAATTCTTCATATATCAATTGAGCACTATTTTCCGATCCATCATTTTCAAGAAAGACATGATAAAGAAGAATAATATGAGGCCACCTCAATTCCGTTTTTTGAAGTTTTATTTTATAAACCAAACTATTGATAAAACAAGAAACTAAAAGATTCAATTTCAACATCTAAAGATATACCTTCAACCACTCACCTCCCTAGTAACAACGCCAGAAATGAGCTTGATGTCTACTACACAACTTGTTCTTGTAGACTCATGTTGGGCCTCCAAGCGCGGAGTTTTCTAGGACAGTAGCAAATTTCCCCCAAGTGAATGACCTAAGGTTTATCAATCCATGGGAGGCATAGGATGAAGATGGTCTCTCTCAAACAACCCTGCAACCAAATAATAAAAAGTCTCTTGTGTCCCCAACACACCAAATACAATGGTAAATTGTATAGGTGCACTAGTTCGAAGAAGAGATGGTGATACAAGTGTAATATGGATAGTAGATATTGATTTTTTGTAATAAGAACAATAAAAACAGCAAGGTAGCAAGTAACAAAAGTGAGCACAAACAGTATTGCAATGCTTGAAAATGAGGCCTAGGGTTCGTACTTTCTCTAGTGCAATCTCTCAACCATGCTAATATAATTGGATCATATAACCATCCCTCAACGTGCGATGAAGAATCACTCCAAAGTTCTTATCAGCGGAGAACATAAGAAGAAAGTGGTTTTATCATTTATACCACCGGTTGTGTCCCAGTACTCAGTTTTGCCACTAGGAATTTCAACGGCTCAAACATGTCATCGCTTCGTTGGACACATGCTCCAAAATGCCACTAAACGCCATTATTGTGATTTCAAATCTCTTTTTCCATGTTATAATGACATAAATACCTATGGAACAACATGCCAACTCTTCCTCTATCTCAGTACAATAAAGTGTGGGGCCTACTTGATCCCAACAGCGTTCTTATTTTCCTGTAAAATTATTCGCTTAGTTACTCCTGAAAAAGTGGGGCCACACTTATCATTGTGAGATAGAGAGAACTGACATGTGGGTCTAGGCTTATTTTTGTCATATAACATGGTCAACAGGTTTGACGTGAAAATAACAATGTCTAATGGCATTTATGAGCAAACATCTAATGAAACGATGGCATTTTTGAGATATCTAATGGAATTTTTGAGCAAACATCTCACGGAACGATGGCATTTTTGAGTAGTTGTAACTTCTAATGGCAAAACTTAGTAGTGAGACACAACTAGGGTATGAAACCACCTCAAAGTTATCCTTTTTGATCTATTTATCTAAGAGTTCTTACTAAAATAACACAAAGTTATCCTTTCTGGTCGTTCTATGCAAGAGTTCATACTAAAATAACACCATATGATACACATCAACCAACTCTAATATCACCTAGATACTCCAATGTCACCGCGAGTATCCGTGAGTTGATTATGCGATATGCATCAAACAATTTCAGATTCATAATACTCAATCCAACACAAAGAACCTCAAAGAGTGCCCCAAGATTTCTACCAGAGAAATAAGGACAAAAACGTGCATCAACCCCTATGCATAGATTACCAATGTCACATCGGAAATCCGCGAGTTGAGTGCCAAAACATATATCAAGTGAATCAATATGATAACCCATTGTCACCACGGGTATTCATAGCAAGACATACATCAAGTGCACTCAAATTCATAAAAGTACTCAATATGATAAAAAGAAATCTCAAAGGGAAAACTCAATGCATCACAACAAGATAGAGAGGAAGAAACACCATATGATCCAACTACATTAACAAAGCTCGCGATACATCAAGATTGTGCCAACTCAAGAACATGAGAGAGAGAGAGATTCAACACATAGCTACTGGTACAAACCCTCGGACATGAGGGTGGATGTAACACCCAGGATGTAATTTACCTTATATGTATCCCAACTCTTTCCGTTTCCGGCACTAAGTTATTTTATTTTCATCGGGTTCGGGTTTTTGTCTCCGTGTGTTGTTGCCTTTGTCATGCATCTCATATCATGTCATCATGTGCATTGCATTTGCATACGTGTTCGTCTCATGCATCCGAGCATTTTCCCCGTTGTCCGTTTTGCATTCCGGCGCTCCTATCTCCTCCGGTGCCCCTTTCTACCTCTTTTCGTGTGTGGGGGTTAAACATTTCCGGATTGGACTGAGACATGCCAAGCGGCCTTGGTTTACTACTGGTAGACCGCCTGTCAAGTTTCGTGCCATTTGGACTTCGTTTGATACTCCAACAGTTAACCGAGGGACCGAGAAGGCCTCGTTTGTGTTGCAGCCCAACACCCTTCCAAAGTGGCCCAAAACCCACCTAAACCCTCTCCATCATCTAGAGCGTTCGATCACGATCGCGTGGCCGAAAACCGCACCTCATTTGGAGCTTCCTAGCTCCCTCTACCTATAAAACTAGCCCCTCCTCCGAAATTCCGGGTCAAATCCTACCATAACCCTAGCCCATTCGTCCTCAGCGCGCCGGACACGTCCGGCCGCGCCAGACACAATCATGCCGCCAGTCCCGAGCTGCCACGTGGCGCACGAGCCCCACTTCGCCGCCTCTCGCCACCGCCGGCCCGCGGGGCCCGTGGCCGGCCCGCCCGCGCCGCGCCCGGGCCTGAGGCGCCCGCACCATGCTGCCTTCATCCCCGACCTCACGCCGCCGCCCGCGCCTGTTCCTCCGCCGCACCGCCCCGCTCCGGTGGCCGGAGCTCGCCGCGCCGCCCTGCGGAGCTCGCCGCACCACCGGCCGGCCCTCCCCGCCGCGCGCCACCCTCGTCAGCGCCGCCGTCCGAATCCGGTGAGGAGAGGCCGGATCAGCCTCTCCCTTGCCTCCCCGCCGCATCTCCTTCCTTGCCGGAGCCGCTGCAACCTCGCCAGCGAACCTCGGATTGCGTGAAGCTACAGGAACCCTAGAGCTGTTCTTGAGGGTTGACTTTCCCCCTCTCTCCTTATTTTTTTGCAATATTCATCATGTCGTATCTCCGCATCTGTTGCTCCGATTTGCGCATGTAGCATATCAAAATGTTCGTCTCAGAGAGTACATCATTTCATCTCATTGCATCATTTTCATTTGAGCTCATCTTGGTGCCCGAAATGCTGTTGGAAGAGGGCTATGTGATAAAATTGTCAGATCTGTTTCATTAAATAGATATTTGTCATTTTTGCCATGGTTAATGTGTGCATGATATGCTCCTGAGCTCTACATGAGTTTTGTAATATGCCATGCCATCTTTACAGAGGTGCTTACCATGTATTTTTGTGATATGTGTGGTGACTATCACAAGCTTGCAAAGTAGTGCAATCGGTAATGCTGATTTCGGGGACTTAGAATTTCACCATGTCCTTGATCTGATTTTGTCAATATGCCATATGTTCATGTTGTTTCCTACTGATCCGTGCCTCTTTTGAGGATGATCAGTAAGGATGATTTGTTAAAATTGCGGTTCTCTATCCATCCATGCCTTTTTTTGCAATTATGGAGCAGCCTAGCTTGAGTCAATCAAGCTCTACTTTTGCTATTTCGTGAATCCTGGCAGATTGTTGTCTTGTTAGCGATTTTGCCGAGGATGTTGCTATTGATCCGTGCATGCTATGTTGTTGTTCTTGCCATGTCTAGCGTCTATGCCATGTATTCTTGATGGATGAATGTTTAGTTTGTAATGCCATGCTCTATAGTGAGTGCATCGAGCTTGTAAACATGCCTACTCGCTAACTGTTTTGCATGCTCCAGTTTTTCTCTAAGTCTGAGATCTGTTTATGTTTTTGCCATGTTCACATGCTTGCAATTGTATTTTCTGATCCCTTTTGGGTCAAGGTCACTAAGGGACTTTTGTTAAGTGCTTTGAGTAGCTTCATGCCATGCCTTGCTTTGCCATGTTAAGTTCCTGTAGCATGTAGTTTTCATGCTCTAAAGTGTGCTACCTGATGTTAAATTCCAGACTTGTGTTAATTTCACTAAGTCTGAAACCTGTTATCATTTGCACTTTTGCCATGCTTGTTTGAACCTGTTAATGGATGAATTGGCCGTAGCTCAGTGTTCATATTTTGTCAAGCATCATGAGTGGATCCCTTCCAGGTATTTTGTTGTCATGTTTGAGTGCTGTAGCATATTTATCTTGATGCTTTTATATGGTTACTTGCTGATTATCTCAGACCGGTGCCATATTTGTTTTGCTTGCCATTTCCAAAACGTGCATCCGATTCCGGTGATCTTTATATCGATTTCAACCGAAATCACCTCACCTTTCCAGTGGCACTCTTGGATTTCCAAGTTGAGGCCAGTTTCAATCATTCCTTGTCAAATCTTACATATGCATCACATATCGCATCCCGCATAGCATACCATGTTTGCATCATGTTGTTCGAGCATTGCACGTGGTTGATTGTGTTCCTTTTGCTTGTTTGTCTTGTTTGGGTAGAGCAGGGAGACGAGTTCGCAAGCGAGGAGCCCGTTGAGTTTGCTTACGAGGATCAAGTCAACTCTGACAACTTTGCAGGCAAGATGATCATACCCCCGAAATCACTTCTATCTTTGCTTGCTAGATGCTCGCTCTTTTGCTATGCCTATGCTACGATACCTACCACTTGCTTTCATGCCTCCAAAATTGCCATGTCGACCTCTAACCCACCATGTCCTAGCAAACCATTGATTGGCTATGTTACCGCTTTGCTCAGCCCCTCTATAGCGTTGCTAGTTGCAGGTGAAGATTGGAGATTGTTCCTTGTTAGAACATCGTTTACTGTTGGGATATCACTATATTATCTTGTTATCTTAATGCACCTATATACTGGGTAAAGGGTGGAAGGCTCGGCCTTTTGCCTAGTGTTTTGTTCAACTCTTGCCGCCCTAGTTTCCGTCATATCGGTGTTATGTTCCCGGATTTTGCGTTCCTTACGCGGTTGGGTTATAATGGAAACCCCTTGACAGTTCACCTTGAATAAAACTCATCCAGCAATGTCCAACCTTGGTTTTACCATTTTCCACCTAGCCTCTTTTTCCCTTGGGTTTCCGGAGCCCAAGGGTCATCTTATTTAAACCCCCCGGGCCAGTGCTCCTCTGAGTGTTGGTCCAAACTAGAGCCCTATGCAGCGCCCCCTCGGGGAAACTCGAGGTTTGGTCTTAGTTGTATGGAGAGCTCATCTGAGTGTGCCCTGAGAACGAGATATGTGCAGCTCCTATCGGGATTTGTCAACACATTCGGGCGGTGTTGCTGGACTTGTTTTACCATTGTCGAGGATGTCTTGTAAAACCAGGATGCCGAGTCTGATCGGAATGTCTCGGGAGAAGGAATATCCTTCGTTGACCGTGAGAGCTTGTGATGGGCTAAGTTGGGACACCCCTGCAGGGATTTGAACTTTCGAAAGCCATGCCCGCGGTTATGGGCAGATGGGAATTTGTTAATGTCCGGTTGTAGATAACATGAAACTTAACTTAATTAAAATGAATCAACCGCGTGTGTTACCGTGATGGTCTCTTCTCGGCGGAGTCCGGGAAGTGAACACGGTGTCGGAGTAATGCTTGACGTAGGTTGTTCTAGGATCACTTCTTGATTATAGTTCTTCGTTCGTGCCTTGCCTTCTCTTCTCGCTCTCTTTTGCGAACAGGTTAGCCACCATATATGCTAGTCGCTTGCTGCAACTCCACATATTACCTTGCCTTACCTATAAGCTTAAATAGTCTTGATCGCGAGGGTGCGAGATTGCTGAGTCCCCGTGACTCACAGATTACATCCAAACCAGATGCAGGGACCGATGTTACCGCTCCAGATAATGCGCTTGAGCTCAAGTGGGAGTTCGATGAAGACTCTCGTTGTTACTATGTGTCTTTCCCAGATGATCAGTAGTGGTGCCCAGTTGGGGCAATCGGGGACCGTGTCGCTTGTTGGGGTGATCTTTTATTTTGGTACCGTAGTCGGACCATGAGTGTATTGGATGATTGTAATGTTATTCATGTATTTGTGTGACGTGGCGAGTGTAAGCCAACTATGTATCCTTTCCCCTTTATATATATATTTACATGGGTTGTTGTGAAGATTACCTTACTTGCGACATTGCTTTCAATGCGGTTATGCCTCTAAGTCGTGCTTCGACACGTAGGAGATATAGCCGCATCGAGGGCGTTACAAGTTGGTATCAAAGCCTTCCCTGACCTTAGGAGCCCCCCTGCTTGATCGAATAGCTGGCATTGTTGAGTCTAGGATAATGTTTTGAGTCATTTAGGAATTATATATCGGAGAGTTTAGGAATTCTTTTTACTCCCAGTCCCTTCATCGCTCTGGTAAGGCATCCTGACGTAGAGTTTTGACTCTTCTCTTCTCAAATTTAACAAAAACAAAATTTAGGATCACGCGGGTATCTTGGAATTGTTCCGATCGATTTGTGACGAGAACATTGTTCTTGGTGCCTCCTATCATTAAGGGGTTGTGGAAGTGTCCCGGGGAGTTGAGCTCCGAGGTGTTGTCGTCACAATTTTATCGTTGCAGTTCTGGAATACCTGAGTTTAGTTTTGCCAACATCGAAAATCTCTTTTATGCAGTTGTGGGTGAAATAACCTCGACGCCACTCAGTACTGGGGCGGGAGTTCGGGAGTATTGCCATAACTCGTATAACGGATGCTTTTCGAAGGTTGAGGTAGACGATTTCCGAAGTTTTTCTCGGTTATGTGTTGAAGGATGGATACAGCTGGATGTAGGATTTGCTAGATTTGGGTGAGATATTATGCTTCCCCTGTATCCCCAACACCTTATTGCATAACCGGAAAGGTTCGGGAGTTTCATAGGTGGGAATCCTTGTAGCTCTAGTTCTTCTTCCACGGATATTTGGTTTGAGGTTGGGTGATCCTTACCAAGTATTCGTTCTTGTTCCATACCTTGTTGTTTTTCTTCTTCCTCAAATTCTAAGTGGCTTCTCAATTTATGGATATGTGACCATTTCTATTGGAATGCATTCGTTCATTTTGTTCGGATGTGAAGACTATATGTTGCAATTTCAACCCGTTTGATTCAGCTTCGATATTTGTCTGTCAATGTGCTAATGGATGTCAACCTCTTCAGGATGGCTCCTCCAACGCGCACGACTCCGAATCCTGATCCGCCACCACCACCTCCACCTCCAGATGCATGGCAAGCTGTGATGGCCGCTACCAATGCAAACACGCAGCTGATCATGCAACTTCTTCAAGAGCGCAATCAAGGGAACCAGGGCCATGGCAACAATCAGAATCACTTTGCTACACTCAACCAGTTCCTTGCTAACCAGCCAAAGACCTTCAGCAATTGTGTTGAGGCAACAGACGCTGATGATTGGCTCGTGGACATATGCAAGCATTCCGAGTGCAGTAACGTCAGGCCTGAGGACTTTGTGAAGTTCGCTTCCTTGCAACTCAAAGACCAAGCTGCAGAATGGTTTCAACAGTACAAAGATTCCAGAGGAGGCCATGTGATTTCCTGGGATGAATTCCGTCAAGACTTCAAAGCTCATCATATTCCTCAGAGCGTGGTTGAAAGCAAACGTGAGGAATTCTGCAACCTGAAGCAAGGCTCTATGTCTGTCTACGAGTACAACAAGATGTTTCAGAAGCTCGCCCATTTTGCTAAGCAGGACATCCCTGACAAGAAGAGCATGATATACTAGTTCAGAGGTGGTCTTAGAGAAGAAATCTAGCTAGCTCTTGTTCTCTTTGAGCCCAAGAGGTACGATGAGTTTTACAACATGGCAATGAAGCAAGAGACTGCTCAACTGAAGTGCGATGCTTCCAAGAAGCGAGTCAGAGATGCTACTCCTTCTTCCTCAACTCAAGTGGCTAAGCAGCAGAAGTATTGGCTTCCTCCTCCTCCGTTCCGTCAGCCTTATTAGCAGAAGAGCAAAGGTGGCAGTGGATCTTCCTATGCACCCAACCCTGGCTTTCAGAACAAGACTTCGTCTCAAGATCCAAGATCGAGTGCTCCGTATCACCGTCCGCTTTCAGAGGTCATGTGCAACAAGTGCCAACAGAAGGGTCACTATGCCAACAAATGCTTCAATCAGAGGCGTCTCCCTCCTCCTCCTCCTGTGAGATCGGCAAGTACAGCTGTGGTCAAGCATAACCCCAAGCACGTCAAGGTCAACATGGTGAATGCAGCTCAGGCAGAGGACTCGTTAGATGTCACCATGGGTAACCTTCCTGTTAACGATGTTCCTGCAAAAGTTCTTTTTGACACTGGTGCATCGCATTGCTTCATTTCAAAACCTTTTGCTTCAAAGTATGAGCGCGATTATCAGTATTTACAAAGATCTTTGCAAATCGTGTCACCGGGCAAGCAAATGACAACTAATATCTGTGTCCCGGATGTTACTATCACGTTGGGCGACTACAAATTTCTAGCTTCTCCTATTGTTCTGGGCGACTCGGATATCGATCTTATTCTGGGAATGGATTGGCTTTCTAAGCACAAGGCTCATCTTGATTGTGCTGCCAGGCAGATTCAATTGACTCATTCGTCTGAGGATGTAATTGTCTTTGCCGCTCGGGATAATACCATCTGTCTATTTTCTCTCAATGAGAAGGGTGAACTAGATGCCATCTCTCAAATTCCAGTCGTTTGCGAATATCAAGACGTCTTTCCAGAAGAGCTTCCAGGAATGCCTCCGCACCGGCCAGTTGAATTCGTCATCGATCTTGAGCCTTGCACGGAACTTGTTTGCAAACGTCCTTACAAGCTTGGACCTGAAGAGTTGAAGGAGCTGAAGAAGCAACTCGATATTCAAGAGCGAATGGGTCTCATCCGACCTAGTTCTTCTCCGTGGGGTTGTGGAGTTCTTTTTGTGAAGAAGGATGGAACGGACCGACTTTGTGTTGACTACCGTCCATTGAACAAGAAGACTATAAAGAACAAGTACCCACTTCCCAACATCAACGAACTGTTTGAACAACTCAAAGGTGCTCAAGTATTCTCCAAGCTTGATCTCCGTATGGGCTATCACCAGATTCGAATTCGTGAGCAAGATATTCCCAAGACGGCTTTCAGAACAAGCTATGGTTCATATGAATACACTGTCATGTCTTTTGGCCTCGTCAACGCTCCTCCGACTTTCTCTCGCATGATGAACTTTATCTTCAACGCCTACACAAATGACTTTATCTTGGTCTACCTCGATGACATGCTGGTATTTTCGAAGAACAAGGAAGATCATGCCAAGCACTTGCGTTTGGTGCTCGATAAGCTCAGAGAACATCATTTCTATGCCAAGTTTTCAAAGTGTGAGTTTTGGCTCGATGAGGTTCTCTATCTGGGGCATATCATCTCTGCCAAGGGCATAGCGGTGAATCCTGAGAAGGTGTCTGCAATTGTGAATTGGGAACCACCTCAAAACATGAAGCAACTCCGCAGCTTCCTTGGTCTCGCAAGCTATTATGGAAGGTTCGTTGAGAACTTTTCAAAGATCGCGAAGCCGCTTTCCAACCTTCTCTAGAAGCACATCAAGTATGTTTAGTCTCCTGAATGTGACATCGCTTTCAACACCCTGAAAGAGAAATTAGTCACTGCTCCAGTTCTGACTCCTCCTGATGAATCCAAACCGTTCGAGGTCTTCTGTGATGCCTCTCTTCAAGGTCTTGGTGCAGTGTTGATGCAAGAGAAGAAAGTTGTGGCCTATACCTCTCGCCAGTTGAAGCCCAACGAGAAGAACTACCCCACTCATGACCTCGAGTTGGCGGCAGTTGTGCATGCTCTTTTGACTTGGAGACATCTCTTATTGGGAAGAAAAGTGGACATCTTCACTGACCACAAGAGTCTCAAGTACATCTTCACTCAGCCTAATCTCAACCTCAGGCAGACTCGTTGGGTCAAAATGATTCAAGAGTATAATCCGAGTATCGAATATACTCCAGGCAAGGCCAATGTGATTGCTGACGCATTGAGCAGGAAGGCTTACTGCAATAGTCTGATTCTCAAGCCTTACCAACCCGAGCTTTGTGAAGCTTTCCGCAAACTCAATCTGCAAGTTGTTCCTCAAGGGTTCCTCGCCAACCTTCAAGTCTCTCCTACTTTGGAAGATCAGATTCGCGAGGCTCAACTTCTTGATGCTATGGTGAAGAAGGTGAAGATTGGGATTGCCAAGAGTCAACCCAAGTACAAGTGCTATCGCCTTGATGACAAGGATACTCTCTTCTTCGAGGATCGCATTTTTGTGCCTAAAGGTGACCTTCGTAAAGTCATTATGAACGAGGCTCACAATTCACTCCTATCTATCCACCCTGGGAGTACGAAGATGTACCAAGACCTCAAGCAGGCTTATTGGTGGACTCGAATGAAGCGTGAGATTGCTCAGTTCGTGAATGAATGTGATGTCTACAGAAGAGTGAAGGCAGAACACCAACGACCAGCTGGTCTCCTCCAACCTCTTGCCATTCCAGAATGGAAGTTTGACCACATTGAGATGGACTTCGTGACTGGGTTTTTCCAAAGTCCAAGCGTGGCAATGATGCTATATTCGTTGTCATCGACAAACTCACTAAAGTGGCTCACTTTCTGCCTATCAAAGAGTGTATCACTGCAGCTCAATTGGCAGAGCTTTATACCTCTAGGATTGTCTCTCTGCACGGCATTCCACAATTGATTTCTTCAGACCGTGGCAGCATCTTTACCTCCAAGTTTTGGGATTCTTTTCAGAAGGCCATGGGCACCAACATCTGCTTCAGCACAACTTTTCATCCTCAAACTAGCGGTCAAGTCGAGCGTGTCAATCAGATTCTCGAAGATATGCTCAGGGCTTGCATTATCTCCTTCGGTATGAAGTGGGAAGATTGTCTTCCATATGCCAAGTTCTCCTACAACAACAGTTTTCAAGCAAGTTCGGGCAAGGCCCCATTTGAAATTCTCTATGGCAGGAAGTGTCGTACTCCTCTTAACTGGTCAGAGACCGGTGAACATCAACTTCTTGGAAATGACTTGATCATAGAGGCAGAGGAGATGTGCAAAGTCATTCGTCATAACCTCAAAGCAGCGCAATCGCGTCAGAAGAGCTACTATGATAGTAAGCATCATGATTTGGCTTTCGAGATCGGAGACCATGTTTACCTTCGCGTCTCTCCAATGAAAGGTACTCGTCGCTTCGGTATCAAAGGGAAGCTTGCCCCTAGATACGTGGGTCCTTTCAAGATCGTCAGCAAGAGAGGCGATCTCGCCTATCAACTCGAGCTTCCTTCAAACTTTGCAAACATGCACGACGTGTTCCATGTCTCTCAGCTCCGCAAGTGCTTCAAGACCCCTGACCGCACCATCAACTTCGAAGACATTGTTCTCCAAGAAGACCTCACTTATCATGAGCACCCAGTTGCTATTCTTGAAGAGACTGAACGCAAGACTCGCAATAAGTCAATCAAATTCCTCAAAATCAAGTGGTCACACCATTCCAACCGTGAAGCTACCTGGGAACGCGAGGATCACCTCCGTTCTGTGTACCCGGTGTTTTTCTAGTCCTAGATCTCGGGACGAGATCCTTCCGTAGTGGTGGAGTGTTGTAACACCCCGGATGTAATTTACCATATATGTATCCCAACTCTTGCCGTTTCCGGCACTAAGTTATTTTATTTTCCTCGGGTTTGGGTTTTTGTCTCCATGTGTTGTTGCCTTTGTCATGCATCTCATATCATGTCATCACGTGCATTGTATTTGCATACGTGTTCGTCTCATGCATCCGAGCATTTTCCCCGTTGTCCGTTTTGCATTCCGGCGCTCCTATCTCCTCCGGTGCCCCTTTCTACCTCTTTTCGTGTGTGGGGTTTAAACATTTTCGGATTGGACCGAGACTTGCCAAGCGGCCTTGGTTTACTACCGGTAGACCTCCTGTCAAGTTTCATGCCATTTGGACTTCGTTTGATACTCCAACGGTTAACCGAGGGACCGAGAAGGCCTCATTTGTGTTGCAGCCCAACACCCTTCCAAAGTGGCCCAAAACCTACCTAAACCCTCTCCATCATCTAGAGCATTCGATCACGATCGCGTGGCCAAAAACCGCACCTCATTTGGAGCTTCCTAGCTCCCTCTACCTATAAAACTAGCCCCTCCTCCAAAATTCAGGGTCAAATCCTACCCTAACCCTAGCACATTCATCCTAAGCGCGCCAGACACGTCCGGACGCGCCGGACACAAACGTGCCGCTAGTCCCGAGCCGCCACGTGGCACACGAGCCCCACTTCACCGCCTCCCGCCGCCGGCCAGCCCGCGCCGCGCCCGGGCCAGAGGCGCCCGCACCGTGCCGCCTTCATCCCCGACCTCGCGCCGCCGCCCGCTCCTGTTCCTCCGCCGCGCCGGCCTCGCTCCGGCTGGCCGGAGCTCGCCGCGCCGCCCTGCGGAGCCTCTCCGCACCACCGGCTGGCCCTCCCCGCCGCGCGCCACCCTCGTCAGCGCCGCCGTCCGGATCCCGGTGAAGAGAGGCCGGGATCAGCCTCTCCCTCGCCTCCCCGCCGCATCTCCTTCCTCGCCGGAGCCGCTGTAACCTCGCCGTGCGAACCTTGGATTGCGTGAAGCTACAGGATCCCTAGATCTATTCTTGATGGTTGACTTTCCCCCTCTCTCCTTATTTTTTTGCAATATTCATCATGTCGTATCTTCGCATCCGTAGCTCTGGTTTGCGTGTGTAGCATATCAAAATGTTCGTCTCAGAGAGTACATCATTTCATCTCATTGCATCATTTTCATTTGAGCTCATCTTGATTCCCGAAATGCTGTTGGAAGAGGGCTATGCGATAAAATAGTCAGATCTGTTTCATCAAATAGATATTTGTCATTTTTGCCATGTTTAATGTGTGCATGATATGCTCCTGAGCTCTACATGAGTTTGGTTATATGCCATGCCATCTTTACAGAGGTGCTTACCATGTATTTTTGTGATATGTGTGGTGACTAGCACAAGCTTGCAAAATAGTGCAATCGGTAATGCTGATTTCAGGGACTTGGAATTTCACAAGGTCCTTGATATGATTTTGTCAATATGCCATATGTTCTTGTTGTTTCCTAGTGATCCGTGCCTCTTTTGAGGATGATCAGTAAGGATGTTTTGTTAATAGTGTAGTGCTCTATCCATCCATGTCTTTGTTTGCAATTATGGAGCAACCTATCACGAGTCAATCGAGCTCTACTTTTGCTATTTCGTGAATCTGGGCAGATTGTCTACTTATTTGCAATTTTGCTGAGGATGTTGTTGTTGATCCGTGCATGCTATGTTGTTGTTCTTGCCATGTCTAGCTTATATAATATGTATTCTTGATGGGTGTATGCTTATATTGTCATGCCTTGCTCCGTAGTGAGTGCATCGAGCTCGTAAACATGGCTACTCGTTAACAGATTTGCATGCTCCAGTTTTTCTCTAAGTCTGAGATCTGATTATGTTTTTGCCATGTTCACATGCTTGCAATTGTATTTTCTGATCCCGTTTGGCTCAAGGTCACTAAGGGACTTTTGTTAAGATCTTTGAGTAGCTCCATGCCATGCCTTGCTTTGCCATGTTAAGTTCCTGTAGCATATATTTTTCTTGCTCCAAAGTGTGCTACCTGATCTGAAATTCCAGGCTTGTGTTAATTTCCTAGTGATCCGTGCCTCTTTTGAGGATGATAAGTAAGGACGATTTGTTAACATTGTGGTGCTCTATCCATCCATGTCTTTGCTTGCAATTATGGAGTACTCTAGCTTGAGTCAATCGAGCTCTGCTTTTGCTATTTCGTGAATCCTGGCAGATCGTTGTCTTGTTAGCGATTTTGCCGAGGATGTTGCTATTGATCCGTGCATGCTATGTTGTTGTGCTTGCCATGTCTAGCTTCTATGCCATGTATTCTTGATGGGTGTATGCTTAGTTTGTCATGCCATGCTCTGTAGTGAGTGCATCGAGCTCATAAACATGCCTACTCCCTAACTGTTTTGCATGCTCCAGTTTTTCACCAAGTCTGAGATCTGTTTATGTTTTTGCCATGTTCACATGCTTGCAATTGTATTTTCTGATCCCTTTTGGCTCAAGGTAACTAAGGGACTTCTGTTAAGTGCTTTGAGTAGCTTCATGCCATGCCTTGATTTTCCATGTTAAGTTCATGTAGCATCTAGTTTTCATGCTCTAAAGTGTGCTACCTGATGTTAAATTCCAGACTTGTGTTAATTTCACTAAGTCTGAAACCTGCTATCATTTGCACTTTTGCCATGCTTGTTTGAACCTGTTAATGGATGAATTGGTCGTAGCTCAGTGTTCATCTTTTGTCAAGCATCACGAGTGGATCCTTGCCATGTATTTTGTTGTCATGTTTGAGTGCTGTAGCATATTTATCTTGATGCTTTTATATGGTTACTTGCTGATTATCGCAGACCGGTGCCATATTTGTTTTGCTTGCCATTTCCAAACCGTGCATCCGATTCCGGTGATCTTTATATCGATTTCAACCGAAATCACCTCACCTTTCCAGTGGCACTCTTGGATTTCCAAGTTGAGGCCAGTTTCAATCATTCCTTGTCAAATCTTGCATATGCATCACATATCGCATCCCGCATAGCATACCATGTTTGCATCATGTTGTTCGAGCATTGCACGTGGTTGATTCTGTTCCTTTTGCTTGTTTGTCTTGTTTGGGTAGAGCCGGGAGACGAGTTCGCGAACGGGGAGCCCGTTGAGTTTGCTTACGAGGATCAAGTCAACTCTGACAACTTTGTAGGCAAGATGATCATACCCCCGAAATCACTTCTATCTTTGCTTGCTAGATGCTCGCTCTTTTGCTATGCCTATGCTACGATACCTACCACTTGCTTTCATACCTCCCAAATTGACATGTCAACCTATAACCCACCATGTCCTAGCAAACCGTTGATTGGCTATGTTACCGCTTTGCTCAGCCCCTCTTATAGCGTTGCTAGTTGCAGGTGAAGATTGGAGATCGTTCCTTGTTGGAACATCGTTTGCTGTTGGGATATCACTATATTATCTTGTTATCTTAATGCACCTATATACTTGGTAAAGGGTGGAAGGCTCGGCCTTTTGACTAGTGTTTTGTTCCACTCTTGCCACCCTAGTTTCCGTCATATCGGTGTTATGTTCCCAGATTTTGCGTTCCTTACGCGGTTGGGTTATAATGGGAACCCCTTGATAGTTCACCTTGAATAAAACTCCTCCAGCAATGCCCAACCTTGGTTTTACCATTTTCCACCTAGCCTCTTTTTCCCTTGGGTTTCTGGAGCCCAAGGGTCATCTTATTTAACCCCCCCCCCCGGGCCAGTGCTCCTCTGAGTGTTGGTCCAAACTAGAGCCCTGTGCAGCGCCTCCTTGGGGAAACTCGAGGTTTGGTTTTAGTTGTATGGAGTGCTCATCTGAGTGTGCCCTGAGAACAAGATATGTGCAGCTCCTATCGGTATTTGTCGGCACATTCGGGCAGTGTTGCTGGACTTGTTTTACCATTGTCGAGGATGTCTTGTAAAACCGGGATGCCGAGTCTGATCGGAATGTCTCGGGAGAAGGAATATCCTTCGTTGACTGTGAGAGCTTGTGATGGGCTAAGTTGGGACACCCCTGTAGGGATTTGAACTTTCGAAAGCCATGCCCGCGGTTATGGGCAGATGGGAATTTTTTAATGTCCGGTTGTAGATAACATGAAACTTAACTTAATTAAAATGAATCAACCGCGTGTGTTACTGTGATGGTCTCTTCTCGGCGGAGCCTGGGAAGTGAACACGGTGTTGGAGTAATGCTTGACGTAGGTTGTTCTAGGATCACTTCTTGATCATAGTTCTTCGTTCGTGCCTTGCCTTCTCTTCTCGCTCTCTTTTGCGAACAGGTTAGCCACCATATATGCTAGTCGCTTGCTACAGCTCCACATTTTACCTTGCCTTACCTATAAGCTTAAATAGTCTTGATCGCGAGGGTGTGAGATTGCTGAGTCCCGGTGACTCACAGATTACTTCCAAACCAGATGCAGGGACCGATGTTACCGCTCCAGACGATGCGCTTGAGCTCAAGTGGGAGTTCGATGAAGACTCTCGTTGTTACTATGTGTCTTTCCCAGATGATCAGTAGTGGTGCCTAGTTGGGGCGATCGGGGACCGTGTCGCTTGTTGGGGTGATCTTTTATTTTGGTACCATAGTCGGACCATGAGTGTATTGGATGATTGTAATGTTATTCATGTATTTGTGTGACGTGGCGAGTGTAAGCCAACTATGTATCCTTTCCCCTTTTTATATATATTTACATGGGTTGTTGTGAAGATTATCTTACTTGCGACATTGCTTTCAATGTGGTTATGCCTCTAAGTCGTGCTTCGACACGTAGGAGATATAGCCGCATCGATGGTGTTACAGTGGACTACTCCCTCCTCATCATGGTGGTCGCTGGGATGATGAAGATGGCCACCATCAATGATTTCCCCCGCTGGCAAGGTGCCGAAATAGGGTCTAGATTGGTTTTTCATGGCTACAGAAACTTGCGGCGGTGGAACTTCTTATCTATGGTTATTTCTGGCGGTTTCTGTATTTATAGAATTTTTTGGCGTTGGTTTCACGTGAAGATGGGCTTCGAGGGGCCCATAAGACACCACCACACGGGCAACAACTGGCGCACCCTGGTGGGTTGTGCTCACCTCCTTCGCCTTCTGGTGCTCCCACAAAGCTTCTAGTGCCTATTTTGTTCCAAAAACAATCGTCAAAAAGTTTTAGCTCATTTGAAAAACTTTCATTTCTGCACAAAAAACAACACCATGCCAGTTTTGTTGAAAACAACGTCAGTCTGTGGTAGTTCCATGCAAATCATACTAAAACCATATAAAACTGTTGTAAACATGGCATGAATACTTTATAAATTATAGATACATTGGGGATGAATCAATAATGCAATTTAAATATTGTGAATACATATGAAGTATTGATAAAAGTGGGGATCCGAGAGCGGTCTTTATCTGGTCGTTGGACACAAAATGAAGTACACGAAGTTGAAATGGCTAACTTTTAACTAAACAAATCCCAAGGAAAAAGCTACTATATGGATCTACTTATATAAGAGCAAGGGGTGATGGCCAAGGAGGTGGGAGGACGTCCCAAGGCAGCCTAAAACTAAACCTAGGTCGTACAAGGCTCATGGGCCCAAGTGGAGGTGATGCAACACCTTTGAACTTGTAGTTTGACTCGGATTCTACTATAGTGTCAGATTGTTTCGTCAATATATCAACACTCCAGATGAATTTTAAGGTGAATCCAATTGGGTTGGAAAGTGTACGAAATCTACTTTTCAACAAAAAAGAATCACCCAATTCGGAGTCCGTATGAAAGAGGTCTTGGCATTTTGAGTTAGATATGTCTGTGCAGTCCGAACCTGAGTCCACAATGTGAGAGATTTAGACTCTATCTTCTCTTGGCCCAAAAGAGACGTGAGAGGACTTTTTGAACAGCACCTAAACTTCTCTTTTTTCCCCTTACCTTCATATAATGGTTGTACGAATGTCCCATACACTAGTAATTAGACATGGCACAAAAGTCTGTGAAGTATTTTTGTTGTAGATAACATAAATAAATTATTGCATAGTTTGCATTAGAAATCACCTCACAAATATGCATATATGCAATATTTTTGGTTGTATCCAAGGTAGTCATGTCCTCATCATACCTACTCGAGGACGAGCATGAATTAAGCTTGGGGATACTAATACGTCTCCAACATATCTATAATTTTTTTATTGTTTCATGCTATTATATTATCAATCTTGGATACTTTATATGCAAGTCTATATGTAGCGATCCAACCTCAAACGGTCAAATCTCTGTGCATAAGTGTCATCTCTGGATCGGTAATGCTGACACACACAGTACTTGAAGGATTTATAATAGAGTTCAATCACACACCTATTACATTGAATGTCTCAAAAGAGAACTATTACAATAATATGGCTAAAGGCCATCTAAATTAGATAATAGGGGAAGGATTGGAAGATCAAGCGAGTCCATCAACTCCAACAACATAGCTGAGTGCACGACAATGACCTAGCGCACCTTACTCTTCGTCTGAAAAGTCTGCAACATAATACGTTGCTGCCTGAAACGGGTCAACACATGGAATATGCTGGCAAAATAACATTGTAGAGCAAACAATTGGATCAAGAGTGTTTAGATCACATCCCGAACACCCCCGTATTTCCTACATGGGGGCAGAAGCCGATGACTGGCCAACTCTCAGATTTCACATAACATGGCCGCAGAGGAGGAGAATTTTTTTAACAAAACATTATATTACATAATGATTTTGTTTCATCATACAAGGCGAAGACAACATGATTGTATTCATTCGAAAATAATGTCTTGTGCACATTGCGTTGCTACAATGCGAGACCCCTCCAGGACATCTGCAAAATACCGCTCAGGCATGCGGTACTCCTTGCCCTCTGGCGGCCCTTCGGTCGTCAGCTTGACGGCGTCCATCTTCGCCCACCACACCTTGACGCGGGTGAAGGCCATGCACGCACCTTCAATGCAGGCCGATCACTTGATGACGTCCAGCCGAGGATAGGCGTTCACCAGCCGCTTCACAAGCCCGAAATAGCTGTCGAGCATAGCTTTGGCAGGCCACAGCTGGATTATCAAATCCTTCATGGCCTGTTCGGCCACCCTATGCAGCTCAACCAGCTGTTTTAGCTGATCGGTGAAGGGCACGTGATGCTCTGGTGCAAGGTATTGCGACTAGAACAGTTTCTCCGTTGAGCTCCCTTCTTTGGCTCGGAAGAACTCCGTGGCGTCGGACACACTGCACGGCAGATCTGCAAATGCCCCTGGAGAACTCTGAATCTGGGTTAGTAAGAAATACGTCTTCTTCACATACTTGTTGTGCATACTAAACGCCTTACCCACCGCAATCTTCTTGGCCTCCTGGATCTCCTGGAGGGCTCCCTGGGCTTCCACCCAGGCCGCTTCCGTGCTTTGGCAAGCCTTTGAGAGTTTGGCCTCTCGAGCCGAAACATCACCCTCCAAGGCCTCATACTTCTTCACAGCATCTTGGAGCTCTTGCTGGACCTCGTTCAGCCTGGCCTTAAGCTTCTTACGAGCGGCCTGCTCCTTGACAGCTTTTCCCCTCGGCTTCGGCCAGGGCCTTTTTAAGGGCCTCGACCTCGGTCGTCACTCCTACACATATCATGACACTATGATCAATATACGTCATTTATTCTTTCCGACTACATAGCAAGTCAATACATACCTTGCTGGTCTTCCAGCCGCTTCCTCACCTGGTCGAGCTCCTCTTCGGCCCACTCCAGTCTCTGCTTTAGTCCGGAGACTTCGGCAGTGTGAGAGGTCGCGGCCAGCAGCGACGCCTGCTTATTCACATCAGTCACAGTTTGGTTAGTTTCCTGTGAAATTTAATTGATCCTTTGTTCGGGCTTTTCTTTTCAAACATCGTATAGTGTCTCAGGGGCTACTGTCTATATTGGGATTTTCTCGGTTAACGCTACTTACCTCAAAACCTGTCAGCAGGCTTCGGTTAGTCCGCTCTTGACGGATTGAACCTTCTCAATCACCGTACCCATAAGGATACGGTGTTCTTCCACAATGGAAGTGCCCCGTAGTGCTTCCAATAGATTATCTGGCGCCTCTGGGTGGACAGAGGTCGCCGGCGGGACGGGCATGCCTCCTTCTCTGAAGGAGGCTGCTTGTCGGACTCCGAGGCCATATGGGTCTCCGGATCCGTGCTTAGATGGGGGCCAAACTGAGCATGGCCCCCATCGTCAGTCTCCATGGGGGTCTGTTCCCCCATGTGTCCGGCGGCCGAGGTGTTGCCCTCCAGCGCCACCATGATGGCCTCCTGAGCCACTCCCTGGCCTGGGAAGGTCCTTTGGGACAGCACCTCGTCGTCTCCCTTGGCCTTGGGAAAGTAAGCGGCCGGCAGTGTCTCGCTGGCCATTGCCTTTGAATCCAACGAGCCTCTTGATGAGGATCGCTGGGAGCTGTCGTGGGCTGGACTGCAATAACATGATTAAACCATATAAAATACCATAAGGTGGAGAGGCTGAATAAATGGATGTGTGCGGTTTCTTAGTACTCACAATGCGGCCAGGGGCTTGTTCCGGGGGCGTCGCTCCGCACTACTATCGACGTCCCACGCGGAGCTGTCCGCGAGAGGGCCTTTGCCCTTCTTGGGCGCATCTGCCTCTAGATTTGTGGAGGCCGCCCTCTTCTTCCTCCCCCCATCAGGGGAGAGTCGCTCTCCTCCTCCTCCTCATCGTCGTCGTCTTTGGTGGCGGAGGAGCTGGTCTTGTCATCGGACATCATGTCCGAAGCGCCCTTGCGGCGGGGGCCACTCCGGAACCCCTTGGCCTTCCCCTTGGCCATCTTCTCCGGCGTCGTATAGGGCGCCGGTACGAGCAGCTTCGCTAGACGCGGGATGACTGGTTCCTCAGGTAGCGGAGCCGGACACCGAATCCGCTTCGCCCTCTCCATCTATTCCTGAAGAAGCAATGATAATAAAAGTTTAGATATCATCCTTGAAACAAGCAAGTAGAGGATGCGTTAAAAAACTTACCTCGTTGGTGGGGTGGTTAATGTCATGCCCGCGGTCCGAGTCTGTCTCTGGCGGTGTCTTGTTGCCCTTGAAGAGCAACTTCCAGGCATCTTCGTGAGTGGTTTCAAAGAGCCTCTTCAGGGTTTGGTGCTTCTTCGGATTGAACTCCCATAAAGGGCGACTTCGGCTTTGGCACGGGAGAATCCGGAGAACTAGCATCACCTGGATTACATTGACAAGCTTGGTATCTTTATCCACCATGCTTTGAATGCGCATCTGCAGGTCTATCAGCTCGTCTGACAAAGACCAATTCAGGCTCTTCTCAAACCAGGTGGTGAGTCGCATTGGAGCGCCGGAGTTGAACTCGGCAGCCTCGCCCCAGGTGGCGCCGCGGGGTTCTGTGATGTAGAACCATAGTTTCTGCCATTCCTTGATAGTCTCCACGAAAGTACCTTTTGGCCAGGAGACATTGGTCAGCTTTCTCACCATGGCGCCTCCGCACTCCGTGTGCTAGCCATCCACCACCTTCGGCTTCATGTTGAAGACCTTGAGCCACAGGCCCGAAGTGGGGTTGGATGCGGAGGAAGGCCTCACACACAACGATGAACGCCGAGATATTGATGAAAGATTTTGGGGCTAGATCATGGAAGTCTAGCCCGTAATAAACATCAGCCCACGGACGAAAGGGTGGAGTGGAAACCCTAGCCCGTGGAGGAAATGAGGATGAATACCACCCTCTCGTTGGGCTTCGGTGTGGGGAAGACTTGCCCCTTGGCAGGAAGACGGTGGGCGATTTCCTTTGCCAGATACCCGGCCGACCGAAGCTCGGTAATGTCCTTCTCCTTGACGGAGGAGGCCATCCACTTGCCTTGACCTTCGGATCCGGACATGGTTGAGTGCTTGCTCGA
Source organism: Triticum aestivum (assembly GCF_018294505.1). NCBI lineage: Eukaryota > Viridiplantae > Streptophyta > Magnoliopsida > Poales > Poaceae > Triticum > Triticum aestivum. The sequence goes on along the minus strand of NC_057800.1, from coordinate 283,284,173 downwards.
GTGGGGAAAAGATGAGAACTTGGGCGCTAGAGCTCAAGAGTGGAAGGGTAGAGGAAGAGAGAAGGTGTGGGAGAAGAAGAGGGATACTTATCCCCTTATAAAGGCAGTGAATATCGAACACCTTCCCACTCGCCCTAAAACTCGCCTATTCCCAAGGGTTGTGTAAACGGCGCGGTTGGATTACCCGCGCCCGTATTTAGGAGAATCCCACAATAAGGGGACACGATCTCTGCTTTGACAAGACATGCCACTGGAAACTGCATCTCGAAACATGGAACGGCGGACAAAAATGGTTCGATATAATGACGGACATACGTGATGTCATCTTGCAAAAAGTTGTCAACGGATGGGACTCGTGAAATATTATATTCTCTGTAGTCGTGTGTGGTACCTGTGTTGCAGATCTAGACACATTCGTTTTATCCGAAGACTATCTTGGAGTATTCGGAAAAGGGGAACCCGCCTTGCAATGCCGAAGACAATCTGCACGCCGGACACCTCGTCATTGAAGACAGGTTCAGGGGCTACTAAGGGGGTCCTAGATTAAGGGGTCCTTAGGTGTTCGACCTATTGGATATGGGCCGGACTGATGGGCCGTGAAGATACAGAGACCGAAGACTCTACTCGTGTCCGGATGGGACTCTCCTTGGCGTGGAAGGCAAGCTTGGCGACCAATATGAAGATTCCTTTCTCTGTGACCGACCTTATGTAACCCTAGATCCCCCGGTGTTCTATATAAACTGGAGGGCTAGGTTCGTAGACAGATATCCTCATAATCATAGTCAGGCTAGACTTTTAGAGTTTAGCCATTACAATCTCATGGTAGATCAACTCTTGTAATACTCATATTCATCAAGATCAATCAAGCAGGAAGTAGGGTATTACCTCCATAGAGAGGGCCCGAACCTGGGTAAACATTGTGTCCCCCGCCTCCTGTTACCATCGAACCTAGACGCACAGTTCGGGACCCCCTACCCGAGATCCGCCGGTTTTCACACCGACACAAGTAGCAACTATAACTATATGCATATTTGGCTGGTGGAGGCTCTATGGTTATTTTTGCAGAAAGCTAGTTTTTTCCTACAACAAAGGAATATATTTTATTTAACTACAAAGTTGGTTGAAAACATTGAGAATGGTAACCCCATCTCAATGCCAATTAAAGTAATCCTTAACCCAGGAAATTAATTAAATAAAGTGATGAGATGAACATAATAATTCACGCACCAAACACTCAAGAAGTCCATAACAGGGACACGGCTAACCATGATTAGTTTGTATAGTCTGCAGAGGTTTGCGCACTTTTCCCCACAAGACTCGATCTCCTCCATTAATTTCTGGCACTACATGATGTTTGAGAAACGTATGACCGAGACATAGTGTTTTAGGAGCATTATCCTTTTCGACGGGTAAACCGTACCACCTACATCCCCTACATCTGCTAGTTTACCACTGAAAGAGGTCACACAATGTACTCAACTATGCCAGAGCCCAAAATGGCTTGTGGCTGCACACTAAAGTTTCCAGCATGAATAACAATATGACCCCTTTGAGCCTGGGTGGCGGACCATAGGATGATCACACAGATTCCCCGGGATCTCCTTGGACAGCACTGGATTGCCCCAAGTGCACACGAAAAATCCGCCCAGATGTGTGTTAAAGTAGCCACCTTAAATAAACCCTTAGTTCATAATAATACTCACATCTATCATGAATCACTCAAACCAAACCACGTCTACGAGCATAGCATAGCAGTGTAAGCAATACGTAGAAGTAACTCCTAGGGTTTAAATAAAGGACAATAGGTTCTACCTCATCAACTACTTCCTAATACCCACATGTTATCAAATCCTAACCATGTAGTGTTTGAGGATTGAACTAATGCATAAAAACTGGGTAGTAAAGGGGGTATGATCAAAGTGTTACTTGCCTTGCTGACGATCTGAAAACCCTAGTGACTCGTAGTAGCACGCTTCACACTCCGGAAACTCTATCACAAACAAACAATAACATACATAAGTACTCAAGCAATAGATGCAAGGGTAAAAATCAAGAGAAAAGATCCAAATTGAAAGTCCAAGAGAAGAGCTTCGATTTGCAAAAAGAATCAATCGAATCGGAGGTACGAAACTCAAACTGCGGTCAAAAGAAGTTCAAATTCAAATATTCTTGCAACCGAATTTTAATTTGTCAAACCATGTTCAAGTTGATTAACTAGAAAGAGGGGTTCGATACGAAGATTTTGGCGTTGGTTTCACTAGATTTGGCCAAACGGTGAAAAAGTTGAGAGCGCTTGAAGATCGGGGGCTAATCTGCGATAAAAATAATCGCGGATAGGTCCCTGACCAAAAAATAAATAAAAAAGAAAAATACTAATGAACGAACGCTCGTTATCAGAGACAAACGAATGAATGCTTTCGCGAATAGAGGTGTTTGGGTGAATGTCCACTAAATAGCGAAGCCGAAAAAAAACCAAACCGAACCGATCTAAAAAATGGGACAATTTTGTCGTTTTTTTACCGGCTCAACAAAGAAAACCAACGGCGACGAAATCTGGCGAGATCTAGCAACAGCGACATTGAGCAACGGCGAGGCGGTGCGGCTCGGGGTGAGGAGGAGAGGGCAGCAGCGGGGCGGCATATAAAGGCCGAGGGGGCGACGGCTTGGAGGAGGGGCCGACCCGTGGTGGAGTCCGGCTCGGACTCCTCGGTGTCCATGCCAGAGATGGCGGCGGCGCAAGGAAGGCGGCGCAGGAGTGGGCTTCGGCCCGGCTCGGCTGGGCCTCCGGCCCAGTCAGGCGGAAAACTTTTTTCTAAAATAATTTCCGCCGAAGAAAAAAATCCTAATAAATTATAAACAAATTCTAAAAATGCCAAAAATAATTTTCACCGTTTAAATGAAATATTTAGAACAAAGTGAACATTTTTCTGGCCTAAAAATGCAATTTCGAAAAATGCATATTTTTCTAATTCAAATAAAATCTCAAATAAAATATATATTTGATTTTAAAAATTTTCCTCCAATATTCCTCTCTTTTTGAAGATGCCATATTATCTTCTATCTTTTATTTTTAATATTGGAAATATTTGGAGAGAAAAATATTAAAACCAAATTGACCCTCTTTTCAAATTTGAGAAAATTCAAATATGAAAACTTATGAAATCTGCAACTCTTTCCTTGGGTCCTTGAGTTGCTTAATATTTCTAAGATCACAACCAAAATGCAATTAAAATATGATATGCATATGATGACCTATGTATAACATCCAATTGAAAATTGGGATGTTAGAAACCTACCTCCCTTAAGATGAATCTCGCCCTCAAGATTCGGGTTGGCTAGAAAATAGGTGTGGGTGGTCTTTCCGTAGGTCTTCTTCTCGTTCCCAGGTGGCTTAATCGTCGGTATGGTGGCTCCACTGAACTTTGCAAAACTTGATAACCTTACCGCGCATAACTTGGCTGACAAACTCGAGAATTTTGATGGGTTTCTCCTCGTAGGTCAGATCATTCTCCAATTGAATTGCTTCCAGGGGCACTGTATCTCTTAGAGGAATATCGGCTATCTCAGCATGGCACTTCTTCAACTGGGAAACGTGAAACACATCATGAACTCCTGACAGTCCTTAAGGTAACTCCAATTTGTAGGCAACTTCTCCCATACGTTCTAGAACTCGGTATGGTCCTACAAATCTTGGGGCTAACTTCCCCTGAACTCCAAATAGTTTAACTCCTCGCAGTGGGTACACTTGAAGATACACTCGATCTCCAATTTCATAGACTACCTCCTTGCGTTTGGTATCGGCATAACTCTTTTGCCTGGACTGAGCTACCTTCAGTCTATCTCGAATCAACTTAACCTTCTCTTCGGACTCTTTGATCAAATCCGGTCCAAACAACTGACGGTCTCCAACTTTATCCCACATTAACGCGGTCCTGCATCTCCTTCCATACAAGACTTCAAAAGGTGCCATCTTCAAACTAGCCCGATAACTGTAGTTGTATGAGAACTCTGCGCAAGGGAAATTGTCATCCCAACTAGATCCATAATCTAGCGCACAAGCTCTCAACATGTCTTCCAGAATCTGATTGACTCTCTCGGTCTGTCCATCTGTTTGTGAATGAAAGGCTGTACCGAACTCTAGCCTAGTACCCAAAGTTTTGTGCAATTGGTTCCAAAACTTTGAGGTAAACTATGTCCCTCTATCTGATACGATGGTCCTTGGAACTCCATGCAGACATATGATCCTGGTCATATATATCTTGTCCAACTTCGCGCATGTATAGGTGGTCTTCACCGGGATGAAATGAGCTACCTTGGTCAAGCGGTCAACTACTACCCAGATTGAATCATTTCCCGATCGCGTCTTGGGTAATCCGGTGATAAAATCCATGCCAAGCTTGTCCCACTTCCATTCGGGTATTGGCATAGGCTGCAGTAATCCTGCTGGCTTCTGATGTTCTACCTTCACTCTCTGACATACATCACACACTGCTACATACTCGGCAATATCCTTATTCATACATGTCCACCAGAAACGCTCCTTCAAATCCAAATACATTTTGGTATTTCTGGGGAGAATCGAGTATGGCAAGTCATGAGGTTCCTGAAGTATTAACTTCCTAATCTCAACATTATTGGGCACATATATACGATCCTCAAACCATAAGGTCTCGTGCTCATCCTCACGGAAACCCTTGGCTTTTCCCTTGCTCATCTTCTCCTTTATCTCAGCGATTTCCTTATCATCCTTCTAAGCTTCTCGAATCTTTCCCAATAATGTAGACTAAACCTCCATTGTTGCAACAAAACCTCTTGGAACTATTTCCAAACGAAGTCCTTGAGATTCTAGACTAACTCCTCGGTAATCCTCCGCTTACAACGGTATTGGCATAACTCTTCCGACTCAAAGCGTCTGCTACGACATTGGCCTTTCCTGGATGATAATGCAATTTCATATCATAATACTTTATGAGCTCCAACCGTCTCCTTTGCCTGAGATTTAACTCCTTCTTTGTGAAAATGTACTTCAAACTCTTGTGATACGTGTACAGATCACATCTGTTTCCAATCAGGAAATGTGTCCAGGTCTTAAGCGCATGCACTACGGCCGCTAACTCCAAATCATGGGTGGCATAATTCAACTCATGAGGTCGGAGTTGTCGTGCGGCATATGAAAGAACTCTTCCGTCTTGCATAAGTACACTTCCAAGTTCTAAGCGAGAAGCGTCGCAATACACTTGGAAATCCTTGCGTATATCCGGAAGAATCAGCACTGGGGCTGTAACCAAATGTTTCTTCAACTCTTGAAAACTGGCCTCACAATCTTTAGTCCATTTGAACTTGGTGTCCTTCTACAACAACTCTGTCATGGGTTTCGCAATCTTGGAAAAAAATTCAATGAACCTCCTGTAATATCCTACAAGTCCTAGAAAACTGTGGATCTCTCCAACTGAGGTGGGTGCCAACCACTTAGTGACTGATTGAACCTTGGTATGGTCTACTGCTATACCTTCTCCTGATATAACATGTCCAAGAAATCCAACTTCCTTCAACCAAAATTCACACTTGCTAAACTTGGCATACAACTGATGTTCCCTGAGTTTCTCGAGAACTAAGCGCAAGTGTTTCTTGTGTTCCTCTTCATTCTTCGAGTATACCAAAATATCATCAATGAACACCACTTCAAACTTATCCAGAAACTCCATGAACACCTTGTTCATCATACTCATAACATAGGCAGGGGCATTAGTCAATCCAAATGACAGCACTGTGTACTCATACAGCCCATACCTTGTGGTAAAAGCTGTCTTAGGTATATCCTGTTCTCGGATCTTCAACTGGTGGTATCCTGATTGCAGATCGATCTTGGAAAATACTTTAGCTCCTTGCAGCTGGTCAAACAAATCGTCGATCATCGGTAGTGGGTACTTGTTCTTGATAGTGACTTCATTCAATGCTCGATAATCCACAACCATTCTCAAAGATCCATCCTTCTTCGCAACCAAGAGCACTGGGGCTCACCACGGTGACGAACTTCGTCGAATGTAACCTTTCTCCAATAACTCCTTAATCTGCTTCTTAATTTCCTCTAGATCATTTGCGGGCATCCGATATGGCCTCTTTAATATTGGTCCGGTGCCTGGCAATAGCTCTACCAAAAACTCTATGTCTCGATCTGGCGGCATGCCTGGTAGTTCCTCTGGAAATACATGCAGGAAATCCTTCACAGCATTCACTTCCTCCTGAACAACTCCCGAGAGAGAATTTACTTGGGTCCTCCTTGGCGCATGCCTAGACGCATATTTGATCCTTCTTCCCTCCAGGTGGTGAGTAAAATTGACTTACTAGCGCAATCGATGTTTCCTCCATACTTCGATAACCAATCCATGCCTAATATTATATCCAATCCTTGGGATTCCAAAATTATTAGGTCTGAGGGGGAAACATGACTACCAATTGTTAAGGGTAACTGATCACACCATCGGCTGACCATATACTCCGTTCCTGGCGAGCTTACTAACATGGGTGACCTAAGGGCTAAGGTTAGCAACTTAAACTTGTCCACAAATCCCCTTGATATGTATTAATGCGATGCACTAGTATCAAGAAGAATGAGTGCGGTAAATGACTTAATCAAAAACTTACCAATCACTACATCAGGATGATCTTCAACCTCCTCCACGTTGATGTGGTTCACCAGACCTCTAGTGAAGGGATTGGGCTTCTTCCCAGAATTTCCATTTCCATTGCCATTCTTCAACTCAGAACAATCATTGGCGTAGTGCCTAGTCTTCCCGCACTTGTAACAGGTAACATGGCTCAGGTCCTTGGCAGGCGTTGCTGGCTTGGGAAGGTTCTGGTTACTGGTTGCTCCATTCCCGTTTCCATTCTTAGACCCACTATGGTTATGTGAGATTCCTCCATTGTGGTTATGGCCTCCATGGTTATGGGTGTAACCTCCGGAGTTAGGGGTAAAGCGAGGCTTCTACTGAGCTCCAGAATTGTATTTCCCAGGTCCATACTTCCGTTTGCGGCTCTCTATCTTCAGTTGTTTGCTTTCAATCATAAGGGCCCGGTCTACCAACTCATGGTAGTTTGTAAATGTTGCCACCATCAACTGCATACTCATCTCATCCTTCAGCCTTTCCATAAATTTCTCCTGCTTCACGGCATCTGTGGCCACATCATCTGGGGCATAGCGGGCTAACTTAGTAAACTCATCCACGTACTGCCCCACAGTACGATTTCCCTGGCGTAAGTTGTGAAACTCACGCTTCTTCATATTCATTGCTCCTGTAGAGACATGGGCTATGCGGAAAGCTTGCTGAAACTGATCCCATGTGACATTGGCTATGGGAAAAGAGGCAGTGTAATTCTCCCACCATGAGGCTGCGGGTCCATCCAATTGGTGTGCGGCAAAACACACCTTCTCAGCATCTATGCAACCTGTGGTGGTTAGCTCCCTTCCAATCCTGCGGAGCCAGCCATCAGCAACAATCAGCTCGGTGCTACTGGAAAACACTGGTGGATTCAACCTCAGAAAACGGGCTAAGTTATGAACTGGTGGTGGTGGTGGGTTGTTGTTATTGTTGTTGTTGCCTTGGTTATGGACTAATAGCTGCATCAATGCATTCTGTTGTTGGATCAACTGAGTGAGCTCCGGTGGGAAGACAAATCCGGGGTCACGTCTCGGAGGCATCTCATGAGTTTAGAGGGGAGAGATTAGAATAGAATGAGGTCTAAAGAGAAAGCACTACCCATATGCACATGAGACAAACACATTCATATCACACCACTCAATCAAACAAGGGCATACAATCGATCTAGCTACCGTTACAAAGTACTCGGACTACTCTATATACATGGTGAAATTCTACTGATAATATGGTGGTCGACTAAAAATTTTGATCGGAAGAAGACTCCATGATAGCTGCTCCAGCTTCGTCTTCATAATCATCATCACTGTCAGGGTCGGAATCGGTGTCATCGATGATGATGTAGTCCTCTAGATGATCGTCACTTCCTGGCGCAGGGTCTCCCATGAATACTCCTAGCTTCTTCTTCAGATCTTCATTCTTCTCCAGTAGAACTGCAATTTCCTCTTCATATCCATCGTGTGTAGACTTGAGTTCCTCTTCTAGCTCCATGTTCCTGGTCATCACATTCTTCAGGTCCATCATGCTGGCGCACATCTGGTTCTCCTAATGACGAATGTGTTGGTTTAACTCCTGGATGTAGACTGCAATGGACTTGTCCCTCCTGGTGCCGATCATCTCCCATTGCTCATCTCGGCTCCCACATATCTGGTAGAGGTGTCCTTAAGATCCTTGTTGTAGACTTCGCCGATGCATCCCATGGCGATGTGGGCTGCCATGCTCTTTCCTAAACTCCAGGTTGGTGCACCGAAGGAAAACTCTATGGGCTCCGTGACTGGTGTGAATGTCCTTCCTGGAACATGTACTCGAACAGTCCAGCGCTCTTCTTCCCGTAGAGTGGTGGTGTAGGTTCCGGTGAAGCTTGGTATTCCGATGTTCAGGTATCTAGTGGCCTCCTTCAAGTGCCATCCAAAAGGGGTGTCTTCATCTAGTTGAGCAAACTTGTTCCTTGATTCCACCATCTATAGAGTAGAAAGTGGAGAAGAGTCAGAAATGAGTAGAGAAGAGTGTCCTACGGCTCATCTTAGTGGTCGCGTCCTAAAGTCAGTGTGTGCTCTGATACCATCTTGTAGCGATCCGACCTCAAACGGTCAAATCTCTGTGCATAAGTCTCATCCCTGGATCTAATGCTGACACACACAGTACTTGAAGGATTTATAACAGAGTTCAATCACACACTTATTACATCAAATGTCTCAAAAGAGAACTATTACAATAATATGGCTAAAGGCCATCTAAATAAGATAACAGCTGAAGGCTTGGAAGATAAAGCGAGTCCATCAACTCCAACAGCATAGATGAGTGCATGATAACGACCTAGCGCACCTTACTCTTCGTCTGAAAAGTCTGCAACATAATATGTTGCAGCCTGAAATGGGCCAGCACATGGAATATGCTGGCAAAATAACACTGTAGAGCAATGAACAAGTAGCAACTATAACTATATGCATATTTGGCTAGTGGAGGCTCTATGGTTATTTTTGCAGAAAGCTAGTTTTTCCCTACAACAAAGGAATATATTTTATTTAACTACAAAGTTGGTTGAAAACATTGAGAATGGTAACCCCATCTCAATCCCAATTAAAGTAATCATTAGCCCAGCAAATTAATTAAATAAAGTGATGAGATCAACGTAAAAATTCAAGCACCAAATACTCAAGATGTCCATAACCGGGGACACGACTAACCATGATTAGTTTGTACACTCTGCCGAGGTTTGCGCACTTTTCCTCACAAGACTCGATCTCCTTTGTTGATTTCTTGCACTACATGATGTTTGATAAACGTATGACTGAGACACAGTCTTTCAAGAGCATTAGCCCTTTCGACAGGTAAACCGTACCACCTACATCCCCTACATCTGCTAGTTTACCACTGAAAGAGGTCATACAACATACTCAACTATGCCAGATCCCAAAATGGCTTGTGGCTGCACACGAAAGTTTCCACCATGAATAACAATATGAACCCTTTGAGCCTAGCTGACGGACCATAGGATGATCACACGGATTTCCCCGGATCTCCTTGGACAGCACTGGATTGCCCCAGGTGCCCACAAACAATCCACCCAGATGTGTGTTAAAGTATCCACCTTAAATAAACCCTTAGTTCATAATAATACTCACATCTGTCATGAATCACTCAAACCAAACCACGTCTACGAGCATAGCATAGAAGTGTAAGCAATACGTAGAAGTAACTCCCAGGGTTTATATAAAGGACAATAGGTTCTACCTCATCAACTACTTCCAAATACCCACATGTTATCAAATCCTAACCATATAGTGTTTGAGGATTGAACTAATGCATAAAAACTATATAGTAAAGGGGGTATGATCAAAGTGTTACTTGCCTTGCTGACGATTTGAAAACCCTAGTGACTCGTAGTAGCACGCTTCGCACTCCGGAAACTCTATCGCAAACAAACAATAACATACATAAGCACTCAAGCGATATATTCAAGGGTAAAACTCAAGATAAAAGATACAAATCGAAAGTCCAAGAGAAGAGCTTCTATTAGCAAAAACAATCAATCGAATCGGAGCTACGAAACTCAAACTGCAGTCAAAAGAAGTTCAAATTCAAATCTCCTTGCGACCAAATTTTAATTTGTCAAAACCATGTTCAAGTTGATTAACTGAAAGAGGGGTTCGAGACGAAGATTTTGGCGTTTGTTTCACTGGATTTCGACAAACAGTTACAAATTTGTGAGCTTTTGAAGATCTGGGGCTAATCTGTGATAAAAATAATCACGGATAGATCCTTGGCCGAAAAATAAAATAAAAAGAAAAAGACTAACGAACGAACGTTCGTTAGCAGAGATAAACGAACGTGTTCGCGAACAGAGGCATTCGGGTGAATGTCCGCTAAATAGCGAAACCGAAAAAAACCAAACCGAACCGATCTAATGAAAAAAATCGGGGACGGTTTTGTCGCTTTTTTTACCGGTCCAACAAAGAAAACCGGTGGCGGTGAAATCCGGCGAGATCCAGCGATGGCAGCGTCGAGCAACGGCGAGGCGGGGCCGCTCGGGGTGGGGAGGAGAGGGTGGCGGCGGGGCGGCATATAAAGGCCGAGGGGGGCGGCTTGGAGGAGGGGCCGGCCCGAGGTGGAGTCCAGCTCGGACTCCTCCTCGGCGTCCGTGCCAGAGATGGCGGCGGCGAGGGAGTGGGCTTCGGCCCGGCTCGGCTGGGCCTCCGGCCTAGTCTGGCGGAAAACTTTTTTTATAAATAATTTCCGCCGAAGAAAGAAAATCCTAATAAATTAAAAAAAATTCTAAAAATGCCAAAAACAATTTTCATCGTCTAAATAAAATATTTAGAACAAAGTAAACATTTCTCTGGCCTAAAAATGCAATTTTGAAAAATGCATATTTTTCTAATTCAAATAAAATCTCGAATAAAATCCAAATAAAATATATATTTGATTTTAAAATTGTTCCTCCAATATTCCTCGTTTTTTGAAGATGTCATATTATCTTCTCTCTTTTATTTTTAATATTGGAAATATTTGGAGAGAAAAATATTAAAACCAAATTGATCCTCTGTTCAAATTTGAGAAAATTCAAATATGAAAACTTATGAAATCTCCAACTCTCTCCTTGGGTCCTTGAGTTGCTTAAGATTTCTAGGATCACAACCAAAATGCAATTAAAATACGATATGCATATGATGACCTATGTATAACATCCAAATTGAAAATTGGGATGTTACACTGTATCATTTTTGGGGAGTAACCTATTAACTTAGTGCCTAGTGCAAGTTGTTGTTTTCTGCTTGTTTTTAGTTTACAGAAAATCTATACCAAACGGAGTCCAAACACGATGAAATTTTTCGATGATTTTTTCTAGATATAAGAGACCCTAGAAGCATCGGGGGAGGACCAGAAGACCTGCGAGGAGACAGCGAGGTAGCAGGGCGCGTCCTAGGGGTAGGTGTGCCCTGATGCCTTGTGGGCCTCTCGTGGCTTGATGACCCACAAGTATAGGGGATCAATCATAGTCCTTCTGATAAGTAAGAGTGTCGAACCCAATGTGGAGCAGAAGGAAATGACAAGCGGTTTTCAGAAAGGTATTTTCTACATGCACTAAAATCGGTAACACATAGTTTGGTAGTGAGATAATTCGTAACGGGTGACAAGTAACAATTGTAGCAAAGGTGCAGCAAGGTGGCCCAATCCCTTTTGTAGCAAAGGATAAGCCTGTCCCAATCCCTTTTGCACCGACCGAGTATCTTTTCCTGGCTATGTTGTTACTCCATAGGGTATTGAAGTTAATAAAGCCAAGATTGAAGCTATTGAGACTTGGCCGCAGCCCAAAACGGTCACATAAGTGAGGAGTTTTCTTGGCCTTGCTAGATTCTATAGGCGTTTTGTGAGAGATTTCAGCACCATTGCTGCACCTCTTAATGAGCTTACAAAGAAGGATGTGCCTTTTGTTTGGGGTACTGCACGGAAGGAAGCCTTCACGGTATTGAAAGATTAGTTGACGCATGCAACTTTACTCCAACTTCCTGATTTTAATTAGACTTTTGAGCTTGAATGTGATGCTAGTGGAATTGGATTAGGAGGCATGTTATTACAAGATGGCAAACCTATTGCATACTTTCCTGAAAAATTGAGTGGGCCTAGTCTGAACTATTCAACTTATGATAAAGATTATATGCTCTTTTTGGACCTTAGAAACATGGCAACATTATTTATGGCCCAAAGAATTTGTTACACATTCTGATCATGAATCTTTGAATCACATTAGAAGTCAAGCAAAACTAAACCATAGACATGCTAAATGGGTTGAATTCATTGAGACTTTCCCGTATGTCATTAAACACAAGAAGGGTACAGAAAATGTTATTGCTGATGCATTGTCTCGTTGTTATACTATGCTTTCACAACTTGACTTTAAAATATTTGGTATGGAGACCATCAAAGATCATATGTGCATGAGATGAATTTAAAGATGGAAAGAAGGGAGAGAACAAATTCATCATTAATGATGGATTTGTGTTCGTGCTAACAAGCTATGCATTCTAGCTAGCTCTGTTCGTCTTTTGTTGTTGCAGGAGGCACATGGAGGAGGATTAATGGGACACTTTGGCGTGAAGAAGATGGAGGATATACTTGCTACACATTTCTTTTGGCCAAAGATAAGACCAGATGTTGAGCATTTTTTTGCTCATTGCACTACATGTCAAAAAGCTAAGTCACAACTCAATCCTCATGGTTTGTATATGCCTTTGCCCGTACCTAATGTTCCTTGGGAGGATATATCTATGGATTTTGTTTTACGATTACCTCGAACAAAGAAGGGGAGGGATAGCATATTTGTTGTCGTGGATAGATTTTTGAAAATGGCACACTTCATACCATGTCATAAAAGTGATGCTGCTGGTAATGTTGCTAATTTATTCATTCGTGAAATTATTCGCTTGCATGGTGTGCCAAATATTATTGTTTAAGATCGTGATACTAAATTTCTTAGCCACTTCTGGAGATGTTTATGGGCTAAGTTGGGGACCAAACTACTTTTTAGTACTACATGTCACCCCCAAACATAAGGACAAACTTAAGTAGTCAATAGGACATTGTCTACTATGCTTAGGGTTGTTTTGAAGAATAACAAGAAAATGTGGGAAGAATGCTTGCCTCATATTGAATTTTCTTATAATTGTTCGCTACATTCTACTACTAAGATGTGCCCTTTTGAAATTGTGTATGGTTTCCTACCTCATGCACCTATTTATTTGTTGCCTCTTCCATCTTCGGAGAAGGTTAATTTTGATGTTAAACAACGTGCTGAATTGATCTTAAAAATGCATGAGTTAACTAAGGAAAACATTGAGCGTATGAATGCTAAATATAAACTTGTTGGAGATAAAGGTAGAAAACATGTTGTGTTTGCACCTCGAGATCTTGTTTGGTTACATTTGCGTAAGGATAGATTTCTTGATTTGTGCAAATCAAAGATAATGCCGCGTGTTGGTGGTCCTTTTAAGGTGTTAGAGAAAATAAATCATAATGCATACAAACTTGAGCTGCCTGTAGATTTTGGGGTTAGTCCCACTTTTAACATTGCATATTTGAAGCCTTATTTGGGTGAGGAAGATGAGCTTCCGTCAAGGACAACTTCATTTCAAGAAGGGGACGATGATGAGGACATCAATACAATTGTTACACCCATAGCCCCTGCTGTTATACATGCTGGACCAATTACTAGAGCTCGCGCATGCCAATTGAATTACCACGTACTTTCATTTCTTGGTAAAGATTCTAATGTTCATGAGAATATGATGCTGCCTAAATTGGATACATTTGTTTTGCTTACAAATGAAGGGCCTAGCTTGGATAAGAAAGATGAACCTTGGAGCAAGTTCAAGCATGGAGATGATGGCATGCGCAAGGGGAACAAGAATGAAGTTTTAAGTGATGATTTCGGGACTTTGAAGCCACCATAATGAGTGCATGAAGGCTTGGATGAAATATAAAAGATTCCACTTCATAAATTTCATCCACATGCAATTATAGGTGTTGCGTCGCCTTATTATTGGGCCAAGCGCATGTAATTTCGAAATACTTGAGTATGGGTTGTTTTTAGAGTACGTATGTGTGAGGAAACAAGAGATAGGGTTGGTTTCGGACCCCTCCTCCAAGGGCCACGAAATTTCCCCCCTCTTCCTCCATATATACAGCCCTTAGGGCACCGTTTAGACTTTGGGATTTGTTTAGTTAAAAGTTAGCCATTGCAACTTTGTGTAGTTCGTTTGTGTCCAACGACCAGACCAAGACCACTCTCGGATCCCAACCTTTATCAACACTTCATCCATATTTGCAATATTTAGATTGCTTTATCATATTCTTTCTTGTTCTTCGATTTTGAAGGAATAGACCTTTGTCGTCAGGTTGATCGTGCTCCGGCTTGGTCAATAACCTCTCGGAGTTGGTTTAGCGATTGTAGTCGGATCGTGAAAGTCATCTCCACCAAATCGATAGTTATCATCTCATCGAAAGATCGCGACACCCCGCTACTATCACTGACCATGAAGGTCAATTCCTACAAGCAATCAAAGAACAAGTAAGAATATGATAAAGCAATCTGAATATTGCGAGTATATATGAAGTATTGATAATGGTGAGGATCCGTAAGTGGTCTTGACCTGGTCGTTGGACATAAATGAAGTACAAGAAGTTGCATTGGCTAACTTTTAACTAACCAAATCCCAAGATAAAGCTACTAGATTGATCTACTTATATAGGAGAAAGGGGTGGCGGCCAAGGAGGTGGGAGGATGTCCCAAAGCAGCCTAAAACTAACCCTAAGTCATACAAGGCTCATGGGCCCAAGTGGAGGTGCTGCAACACCTTTGGACTTGTAGTTTGACTCGGATTCTGCTGTAGCATCAGATTGTTTAGTCGATATCTCAACGCTTTGGGAGAATTTGAAGGTGAATCCAATTGGTTCGGAAAGATTACGAAATCTACTTTCCAAAAAAAGAATCACCCAATTCAGAGTCTGTATGAAAGAGTTCTTGGCGTTTTGATTCAGGTATCTCTGTGAAGTCTGAATCTGAATGCAGAACATGAGAGACTGGGACTCTTTCTTCTCTTGGCCCAAAAGTGACATTAGAGGACATTTTGAACATCACCTCAACTTCTCTTTTTCCATTATCTTCATATGTGGATTGTACAAATGTCCCATACACCTGCAATTAGACATGGCACAAAAGGTTGTGAAGTATTTTTGTCCTAGATGATATAAATAAATTGTTGCATAGTTTGCATTAGAAATCACCTCACAAATATACGTGTATGCAATATTTTTTGTTGTATCCAAGGTAGTCATGTCTTCATAATCCTCCCCTTCCTGAAAACAAACCCGTCCTCGGTGTTGCTTAATATGAAATGTGGCTAACAAAAAAGACAAGGTGCACATGTTGTATATGTATATGTCATCCATTATTACTTACCTTGGTTTTTGCACATAAGACACATGTATACATGAGTAACTTTCATAGTTCATAAAATCTAAAGCCAAAATATTATCACAAGAAGTAGAAGGCATGAAAATATTGCAACTCTGTTTGCACATATAAGTGAAGCTCTTATTCATTTCAAAAGGTTGAGAATGTTCATCATTAAACCATCCCAACATTGGTGAATAAACCTTACTTGCATTGAATTTACATGCTAAAACATGCTTAAATAAGCAAACATGCAATAAGTCATTGGTCACAGAATCATCAGCAATATTAGAGGTCATATCAAAATGATTAAGCATTGGTTCTTTTGCATCAACAATTAATTCAATGGGTGCACTCAAAAATGTTGGTGTTTCAGTTGTTTGATCACATGACGCATTCATGACAGTAACACGATTATCTAAAATAGGTGGTGTGCTCAAATCAACAGGTAACTCAACACATGATGTATTCAAGTTAACTAGGCATGCATCATTCTCATGTGAAGTTATGTCATCAATACCTTTAACTGTTACTTTTTCGCAAAGACATAGCTGATGTAGGTATGGGCAATGACAATGTACCATACTCTTGAGATGATGTCACACTCTCAATCTAAGGTGTGGATGCTCTAGTAGGTACAACCATGCAGGAACCAACCGATGGTGGTGGGCACGAACTAGAATAGTAATTGTTGTAGTCACCCAATGCATCCTCCTGTATCTATCTTTCAAAGGTACAAGCACGAACATACATACCAGTAATGAAATGAGGAATATACTAAAATCTTGCATGAATATCATGGTTTAAACCACCAAAAAATCTATTCATTGTATCAGCCTCAAATTCTTCTATGTCACAATGATGCATATAAGATTTGAACTCTTGGTAGTAAGCCTAAACTGTGTTACTACCTTGTTTTAATTGTTCCAATTTGTGAAGCAATTCATGACGATAGTGCGGAGGAAAAAATTGTTGTCTCATTACAGCTTTCAAATCTTTCCAAGTTGTGGGTTTGTTATCAAAGTTTTTCTTAGAATGTACACATCACCAACAGAAAAAACCAGTAAACGCTCCAGTGGCAGCTCATAATCTCTCAAGTTCAGAAAAATCATGGTGACTAAAAACTTGTTCTACTTTAGGCTCCCAAGCTAGATAAATAGCAGGATTAAATCTGCCCTCAAATGATGGCAAGGAGATAACCTGACCATGTGCTTGTGTCTATTGTCCCACGCCTCTCGTGTTGGTGAAGATGTATCCGTCGTCCAAGAACTTCTATCTCCGGAACTTGTCATGATTAGTAGAAACAGGAAAGAAAAATTTGAGACTAATGTTCCTATGAACTACTAGGATGTGGTGGTAAAGCGCTCACAGTAAAGCAAATATCAATATCTTACAAGTTCTTACCAAGCAACACGTGGTGACAGGCAACCGGCGGTGGCAAATAACTCCGAAGATTGAGTAAAGCGAATACCAGGGGAACGTACATATACACGGTGTAAAAATATGTGGAGCTTGTAAGGCTTAAATATATGGTAGCAAAAGATTAGCAATAATCAATTCAAGGACGCAATGTTGAATAACTACTCAATGACGGTACTATGCTGGTCCTAAGCTAGACCGGACAAGAGACACGACCCTAGGACACTAATAAGGTCACGGCGTAGCACTACTATCATCAATAAAGGATATGAAGTAGCTCTGGACAGCAAGATAAAAGTGAAGATCAAGATAGCAGTAAAGATAATGATGTGAAACAACTACCAAGCAGGATATACCAACAACTTTCCTATGGAAAAGTTTGTGCCAATTTTCTGATATTTTTTCTCAAGATTGGCACCGACTCAAGCTTTCAAATGCAAAAACATCACTCAATTCTGAGTTGATATGAAGAGTCAAAAAATTCTAAAACTATCCTGAAAACTGCGACAAGTTGTGTTTGTGAACTTCGGAGGGCAAAAAGACATATTTAGAAGCCGATTTTGAGGTGTCAAATAGTGAACAAGCTTCTGCAACTATTTAGATGTGGCTCATCGCTAGATTTTATTTAAGTACTCACGGAGCCAAAACGGATTTCGGATGTGGAAGATATGCCTGTGTTTACTGAACAGTGCACAAAATAGATTATAATCTGTATTCAGCTACAAGATTGAGTCTAGATAGATCCAAATTTTGTTTTTTTTCTTGTCTCGTTTTTTCCCTCCCAATTTTTTTCTTTTTCTTTCTCTCCTTTTTTCTCTGGCTTTTAAATTTTTTTATCTCTTTTTTTTCTCTCTCTCTCTCTCTCTTTCCAAGACAAACTAGATAAGATGTAGATTGGATCAAGCGAAGATGCGAACGGTCTCAGCTATGATTATGACAATGAACGGTGGGTAGCACATGGTGGAAATTGATGGACGGGATGGTGGACAGTGAAAGGAGTAACGATGCAGCAACGACATGACTAATGTGAACAGAACTCGAAATTCTAAATGAACTAGATACTAAGATCAGCAACTCGAGACGACGATGCAACCGACAATTCAATAATGCAAACAATGAAAAGAAAATTGCAAAGGCTCAGACTGGCTTGGATAAAGGATAAACAGATCTAACTTTTTTTGGGATGATACCACTTGATAGAGGTGAGGGTATCCCGATCTTTCGATGAGATGATAACTATCGATTTTATAGAGACGATTTTGATGATCCGACTACAAACGTGCAACGCCATTGCACCTTAGCAATCGCTAAACCAACTGTGAGAGGTTATTGACCGCGCCAGAGCACGATCAACCTGACCACGAAGGTCTATTCCTGCAAGAAATCGAAGAACAAGCAAAAATATGATAAAGCAATCTGAATATTGCGAATATATATGAAGTATTAATAATGGTGGGGATCCGTAAGAGGTCATGGCCTGGTCGTTGGACACAAATGAAGTACATGAAGTTGCATTGGCTAACTTTTAACTCCACAAATCCCAAAGAAAAATCTACTAGATTGATCTACTTATATAGGAGTAAGGGATGGCGGCCAAGGAGATGGGAGGATGTCCCAAGGCAGCCTAGAACTAATCCTAGGTCTTACAAGGCTCATGGGCCCAAGTGGAGGTGATGCAACACCTTTGGATTTGTAGTTTGACTCGCATTCTGCTGCAACATTAGATTGTTTAGTATATATCTCAATGCTCCGGACGAATTTGAAGGTGAGTCCAATTTGGTTGGAAATAGAACAAAATCTACTTTCCAATAAAAATAGAATCACCCAATTCGGAGACTGTATGAAAGAGTTCTTGGTGTTTTGAGTCAGGTATGTCTATGTAGTCCGAATTTGAATCCAGAACGTGAGAGACTTGGAATCTATCCTCTCTTGGACCAAAAGTGACATGAGAGGACATTTTTAATAGCACCTAAACTTCTATTTTCCCCTTATATTCATATGTGGATTGTACAAATGTCCCATAGACCTGCAATTAGACATGGCACAAAAGGTTGTGAAGTATTTTTGTCCTGGATAACATAAATAAATTATTGCATAGTTTGCATTAGAAATCACCTCAAAAATATAGATGTATGCAATATTTTTGGTTGTATCCAAGGTAGTCATGTCCTCATCATCTAGTAGGTGCAACGGTGCAGGAACCAATCGGTGGTGGTAAACATGAACTGGAAGAGTAGTTGTTGAAGTCACCCAATACATCCTCCTGTATCTGTCTCTCAAAGGTACAAACACAAACATGCATACCAGTAATGCAACGAGGAATAAACTGAAACCTTGCGCGAATATCATGGTTCAAACCACCAAAAAATCTATTCATTGTATCATCAGCAGATTCTTCTATGTCACAATGATTCATATAGGATTTCAACTCTTGGTAGTAAGCATGAACAGTGTTACTGCCTTGTTTTAATTGCTCCAGTTTGCAAAGCAATCCACGATGATATTAAGGAGGAAAAAATTGTTGTGTTATTATATCTTTCAAATCTTTCCAAGTTGTGGATTGGTTATCAATGTTTTTCTTACAATGTACACTCCATCAAATAGAAGAAAAACCAGTAGATGCTCCAGTGGCAGCTCGTACTCACTCAAGTTCAGAAAAATCATGGTGACTAAAAACTTATTCTACTTCAAGATCCCAAGCTAGATAAATAGCAGGATTAAATCTACCCTCAAATGACGGTAAAGAGATAACCTCACCATGTGTTTGTGTGTGTTGTGGCATCTCTCGTGGTGGTGAAGATGTGTCCGTCGTCCATGAACTTTTATCCCCAGAACCTTTCATGATTAGTAGAAATAGGAAAGACAATTTGAGACTAATGTTCCTATGAACTACTAGGATGTGGTGGTAAAATACTCACAGTAAAGCAAATATTAATATCTTATAAGTTCTTACCATGCAGCAGGTCATGATCGGCAACCAGCGGTGTCGAATAACTCCGAAGATTGAGTAAAGTGATTGGCAGGAGAACGTATGTATACATGGTGTAGAAATATGTGGAGCTTGGAAGGCTTAAATATATAGTAGCAAAATATTAGCAATAATCAATTCAGAGACGCAATGTCGAATTAACGGTTAACGACGGTACTGTGTTGGTCCTAGGCTAGAATGGACTAGAGACGCGAGCCTAGAACACTAATGACATCACACCATAGCACGAATAGCATCAATAAAGGATATGAAGTAGCTTCGGATAGCAAGGTATACGTGAAGATCACAGTAGTAGTAAATATAATGAGGAGAAACAACTGCCAAGCAGGATATACCCACAACACTCTTTCCCTTGAAAATTTTGTGACAATTTTCTGATAAGTTTTCTACATAATTCTACTAACTCAAGCTTTCCAATGCAAAAAGGAATTACTTAATTCCGAGTTGATATGGGGAGTCAAGAAATTCTAAAACTAGAACAAGCTGTGTTCACGAACTTCGAAGGGCAAAAGGACCTATTTCTAAGCCGATTTTGAGGTGCCAAATATTGAACTACGTCCTTCAACTATTCAGATGCGGCTTGTCGCTAGATTTAATTTGAGTACTCACGGAGCCAAAACGGACTTTGTATGAGGAAGATATGCTTGTTTTACTAAACAGTGTGTGTTCGCACACGAACACGTCACCGTGTATCCACGACGCCGGGGTTGATGCACCGCAGCTCACGCCGAAGGGGACCCGTCCGGAAGCGTGGTACGCAAGCAATCCGACGGGTTCTTGAGGATCCGAAACCCCACACGCCCGGGAGGGACCCCGTTAGGGCACACGGCGGCTATGGGCTGCCCTAGGTCGGTCTGACCGCCCCTAGGGCCTCGAGGTTTTCCATCCTGCAATGAAGAAGAACAAGCGAAGAACAAGAAAGAAGAACAAGGGAGAGAGATAAACGTAAATGGTAAAAAGTGGTAGATGATTTGATCGATTGTGTGTTCTTCAATCGGATTGATGTTGTTCGAACTTTCCAAAACTGTTCGGTTTAAACTGGCTGGACCTTGCGGGTAATTTTTGAGGTGGTAAATGACCTCGGATGGAAACGAGCCCAAAAGAAATCTTGACCGCTTAGACGAGAGGAATAAATTTCATGTTGAACATTTTTTGATCAGAGGTCACCTTGAGGGCCAATCGCTCGCGCAAAACAGACTATTATTCGCGCTACCCATCAGACAAGGTGTTTGGTGGGGCGCTCCAGTTTTGGCTCGTGATAGGGTTGTATTCGGATGGCTATAACTTTTGCATACGAACTCGGATTGGGATGATATTTATATCAAAATCGACCGTTTCGATGAGAGGAAGACAACTCATGCAAATAGTTTTCTCATACGTGGCCATCTTGGAGGCGTAATCAGCCTAATAGTGTTCTAGATACAAAATCTCAGTACTTCGAACACAACTTCGGCCATGGAGATGAGACCGGATGGCTATAGCCCAAATATCATAGTTTATCCGTTTGATGAAACAGAACTTTCTCACTTTGAGCATTTTTCCATTTAAGGCATTCTTAATTATATTTTCGACCATGCCAAAATCTGGTGTCAACAAGTGTGCAAAACAGATTCCAATCTAAATTCAGGTATGATATTGAGTCTACATAGATCCAAATTTTGTTTTTTTCTCTCTTTTTCTCACACTTTTTTATTTTTATCTCTCTCCTATTTTTGTCTGACTTTTTTTACCTTTTTCTTTGTTTTTTTCTCCCCCTCTTTCCAAGACAAACTAGATAAGATGTAGATTGGATCAAGCGAAGATGTGAGTGACCTCAATATTGATTATGACAATGGACGATGGGTAGCATGTGGTGGAAATTGATGGATGGGGTGGTGGACAGCAGAAGGGATAATGATGCATCAGTAGCATGACTAATGTGAACAAAACTCGAACTCTAAATGAACTAGACACTAAGACTAGCAACTCGACACGACGATGCAACCGAAAATTCAACTATGTAAGAAATGAAACGAAAATTGCAAAGGCTCATACTGTCTTGGACAAAGGATGAACAAATCTAACATTTTTATGGCTTTTTCCGATATAGCAGGTAAGAAAATAAAACTAATCTAGGTACAACTGGAAATTCTCACCGAGCAACCTGAAAACTGATACCACTTGACTGAGGCGAGGGGCCCGATCTTTCAATGAGATGATAACTACCGATTTGGTGGAGTCAACTTTGACGATCCAACTATGAACGTGCAACAACGTTGCGCCTTAGCAATCGCTAAACCAATATCCTAAGGTTACTAACGATGCCGGAAGCACGATCAGCCTGACCACGAAGGTCTATTCCTATATGAAATCAAAGAACGAGCAATAATATGATAATTGATGTCTACTACACAACTTGTTCCTGTAGACTCTTGTTGGGCCTCAAAGCATAGAGTTTTGTAGGACAGTAGCAATTTTCTCTCAATTGGATGACCTAAGGTTTTTTAATCCATGGGAGGCATAGGGTGAAGATGGTCTCTCTCAAACAACCATGCAACCAAGTAACAAAAAGTCTCTTGTGTCCCCAACACACCAAATACAATGGTAAATTGTATAGGTGCACTAGTTCGGCGAAGAGATGGTGATACAGGTGTAATATTGATAGTAGATATTAATCTTTGTAATAAGAACAATAAAAAACAGCAAGGTAGCAAGTAACAAAAGTGAGCACAAACGGTACTCCAATGCTTGAAAATGAGGCCTAGGGTCCATACTTTCGCTAGTGCAATCTCTCAACAATGCTAATATAATAGGATCACATAACAATCCCTCAACGTGCAACGAAGAATCACTCCACCAAAGTTCCTATCTAGCAGAGAAAATAAGAAGAAATTGTTTGTAGGGTAGGAACCCACCTAAAAGCTATTCTTTCTGATCAATCTATCCTAGAGTTCGTACTAAAATAACACAAAGTTACCCTTTCCAATTGATCTATCCAATAGTTCGTACTAAAATAACACCAAATGATACACATCAACCTACTCTAATGTCACCTAGATACACCAAAGTCACTGCGAGTATCTGTGAGTTGATTATATGATATCCATCAAATAATTTCAGATTCATAATACTCAATCCAACACAAGGAACCTCAAATAGTGCCCCAAGATTTCTACCGAAGAAACAAGGACGAAAACATGCATCAATCCCTATGCATAGATTACCCCAATGTTACCTCGGGAATCCATGAGTTGAGTGCCAAAAGAAATATCAAGTGAATCAATATGATACCCCATTGTCACCATGGGTACTCATAGCAAGACATACATCAAGTGCTCTCAAATCCATAAAGTATTCAATTCGATAAAAAAATATCAAAGGGAAAACTAATTCATCACAACAAGACACAGAGGGGGAAACACCATATGATCCAACTATATTAACAAAGCTCGCGATACATCAAGATCGTGCCAACTCAAGAACCCGAGGGAGAGAGATTAAACACATAGCTACTGGTACAAACCCTCAGCCCCGAGGGTGGACTACCCCCTCCTCATCATGGTGGCTGCCGGGATGATGAAGATGGCCATCGGTGATGATTTCCCCCTTCGACAGGGTACCAGAACATCGTCTAGATTGGCTTTTCGTGCCTATAGAGGCTTGCGGTGGTGTAACTTCTGATATAGGGTTATTTCTGGGGGTTTCTATATTTATAGCATTTTTTGGCGTTGGTTTCACGCGAAGATGGGCTTCGAGGGGCCCACAAGACACCACCACATGGGCAAGGCACCTGGCGCACCCTGGTGGGTTGTGTTCACCTCCTTCACCTTCTGGTCCTCCCACGAAGCTTCTAGTGCCTCTTTTGTTCCCAAAACAATTGTCAAAAAGTTTCAGCTCATTTGAAGAACTTTCATTTCTGCACAAAAAACAACACTGCGGTACTTCTGCTGAAAACAACGTCAGTCTGGGTTAGTTCCATGCAAATCATACCAAAAACATATAAAATTGTTGTAAACATGGCATGAATACTTCATAAATTATAGATACATTGGAGACGTATCGACATCCCCAAGCTTAATTCCTACTCGTCCTCGAGTAGGTAAATGATAAAAGAAATAATATATGAAGTGTGAATTCTAGCATAGTGCATAAGTTTGATCAATGACAGTTACAATCGCATTTACTAGCATCATAACATCAACTCTTTCTCATAAAACTCACAATGATAAAGTAGCAATTAAAAGCGGAATTCTTGTTGTGGAATGCTACCTATCATATTCATCACATACTCTTTCTTTTGTAGCATGGACATTTGGACTTGAATGATTCAAAGCAATAGTCTATAATTTTACATGACGATATCAATACTCAAGCATACTAAAAAGCAACCATGTCTTTCAAAATATCAATGCTAAAGAAAGCTATCCCTAGCCCATTATGCTCAATCATTGATCCATTCATGAAACACACTTGAATATTAGCTACATACAATGCACATGTATGCTCCCTAGTTGGTGCTCTATAAGAGAAGATAGAGACTCAAATAAAAAATATAAATTTCATAAAGTAGATAGATAGGCCCTTCGCAGAGGGAAGCAAGGATTTGTAGAGGTGCCAGAGCTCGAAGCTGAAATTGAGAGATAAAAAATTTGGGAGGCATACTTTTCCCGTCAATGAAAACGACCGAGTAGTTCCCAATGCTTTCCATGCTAGATACATCATAAGTGTTACCAAACATAAAATAAAGTTTATTCCTTTTTCCACCATTCTTTCACAATCCATGGCTAGCCGTATCCACGGGTACCTTCTATACCAACACTTTCCAAGGAATTTATTATTTGACGACATAAAGTAAATTTCTTTTTCATTTCGAGACTGGGCATCCCTAGTACCGCCATACTCTCGTCCAATGACAAGTGAATAAACATTCATCTTGAGAATAACACATCTAGCATGGAAAAGTATTGGCCACCTCCTACCACTTCACGAGCGGTACAGACACACAAAAAGGAAATTCATTTTAAAAATTAGAGTTGGCACATACAAATACTTAGAACGACATGGAAATACTGCATATAGGTAGGTATGGTGGACTCATATGGAAAAACTAGGTTTAAGGATTTTGGATGCACAAGTAGTATTTATACTTAGTACAAATGGAGGCTAGCAAATAGATTAACAAGCAACTAACCAAGAAACAAAAATTCACATTGACGAGCATTAAGCATAACTAACACTGAATAATGCACCACAAGTAGGATGTAATTTCATTGCATAACTATTGACTTTAGTGCTTACGTACGGAATCACAAACCTTAAAACCAATATTCTTAATAAACCATAATTACTCACCAACATGACTCGCATATTTTTATCTCCATATCACAAAACTATTGCAAGGAATCAAACTGATCATATCCAATGCTCTACATGAAAGTTTTTATTATATCCTTCTTGAATATTCATCATAGTACAACCTATTTCAAAGCTTGTGCAAATTTTCATCACTAATATCAACTCTCAAAATAGTAAAAGTGAATCACAAGAGTAAATAACAAACTACTCCAAAAAGATATAAGTGGAGATCAAGTGAGTAGTTAAGTAAATGTGTAGCTATTTGAGGACTCTCTCTTATTTAAAACTTTCAGATCTAAGTACTTTATTAAAAAGCCAAAAAATAAAATAAAATGAAATTACAAGAATGGCACACATCATGTGAAGAAGCAAAAACTTAGGCTCAACCGATACTAACCGATAATTGTTGGTGAAGAAAGGTGGAATGTGATACGTCTCCAACGTATCTATAATTTTTTATTATTCCATGCTGTTATATTATCATTCTTGGATGTTTTACAATCATTTTATAGCAACATTATATCATTTTTTAGGACTAACCTATTGATATATTGCCCAGTGCCAGTTGTTGTTTTTTGCTTGTTTTTTACTTTGCAGAAAATCAATACCAAATGGAGTCCAAATGCGGCGAAACTTTTTGGATAAATTTTTGGACCAGAAGACACAAGTTGTGCCAAGGAAGTGCCAGAGAGGGGCTCCGAGGGGAGCACAACCCACCTGGGCGCGCCTGGGGGCCCAGGTGCACCCTGGTGGGTTGTGCCCACCTCGGCCGCCTCCAGCACCACCTCTTTCCTCTATAAATATCCCAATATTCCAAAAACCATAGGGAAGTCGACGAAACACAATTCCAGCCGCTGCATGTTCCAAAAACCATAGATCCAATATAGACATCATCACAGAGGAGTTCATCATCCTCATTGGTGCCTCTCCGATGATGCGTGAGTAGTTCATTGTAGACCTACGGGTCCATAGTTAGTAGCTAGATGGCTTCCTCTCTCTCTCTCTTGATTCTCAATACAATGGTCTCTTGGAGATCTATTTGATGTAACTCTTTTTGCGGTGTGTTTGTTGTGATCCGATGAACTTTGAGTTTATTATCAGATCTATATTTTTATCCATGAAAGTTATTTGAGTTTCTTTGATGTCTTATATGCATGATTACTTATAGCCTCGTATTTCTTCTTCGACTCTTTGGTTTAGTTAGGCCGACTAGATCGATTTTTCTTGCCATGGGAAGAGGTGCTTTGTGATGGGTTCGATCTTACGATGCTCAATAGCAGTGACAAAAGGGAAAATGACACGTATGTATCGTTGCTATTAAGGATAACAAGATGGGGTCTATTCCTACATGGATAGATCTTGTCTACATCATGTCATCGTTCTTATTGCATTACTCTCTTTTTTCATGAACTTAATACGCTAGATGCATGCTGGATAGCGGTCGATGTGTGGAGTAATAGTAGTAGATGCAGGCAGGAGTTGGTCTACTAATATTGGACATGATGCCTATATAATGATCATTGCCTGGATATCGTCATAATTATTTGAAGTTCTATCAATTGTCCAACAGTAATTTGTTTACCCGCCGTATGCTATTTTTCTCGAGAGAAGCCACTAGTGAAATTTACGGCCCCCGAGTCTCTTCTTTATCATATTTTTCTTTGAGATCTATTTTTATTCGCTTTTATTTTCATATTTATTAATCCAAAAACCCAAAAATACCTTGCTGCAATTTATTTTTATTTATTTTATCTCG
Source organism: Triticum aestivum (assembly GCF_018294505.1). Classification (NCBI taxonomy): domain Eukaryota; kingdom Viridiplantae; phylum Streptophyta; class Magnoliopsida; order Poales; family Poaceae; genus Triticum; species Triticum aestivum. The sequence continues at coordinate 283,257,066 of NC_057800.1, read as the reverse complement.
CGTTCCCGCGAGATCTATTTATCTAATCTACTACAATTTTATCTATGTTTTTACCCGGGAGGGATTGACAACCCCTCTTTTACGTCGGGTTGCAATTATTTGTTCTCTGTGTGAACGTACCATTTAAGTAGTGTTGCGTGGTTCTCCTACTGGTTCGATAACCTTGGTCCCATCACTGAGGGAATTACCTACCGTAGTTGTGCTACATCATCCCTTCCTCTTTGGGGAAATACCGACGTAGTTCAAGACACATCAAAAGGAATTTCTGGCGCCGTTGTTGTGGAGACATCATCAACATCTATCTACAAATCACCAATTGCATCTCCTTTCAGTTTAGATTATTTTCCATTTGCATCTCGTTTTCATCTCCCCCTCTTCACAAAAAATTGTCATTTTATTTGCCCACTTTTGCCTTTTTCTCGTTTGATCTTACGTTTGCTTGTGTTTCCATGTGCCTTCTATTTTGCTTGCATCTTTTCTTGCTAAAAATCTATTGTTATGGATCCACTCAAAGTTTTCTACTTGAATCATCTTCGATCCATATGTGCTCGTGCTGAAACCCCAACTAGTTTAGTTGAGGGAAAATCATTAGATGAGCATGCTCATTTTGCGCGTCATCGTTTGTCTAAAAAGGGGAAGCTATTATGGAATCAAATAAATTGTTTGCTATGTTATTCTTGGAATCTTTGTGAAGTTTGTGATTTTATTTGTTGCTCTAAGAACCCTAAAAGAACTCCCCTATCTATGTGTGTTTAATGAAAATGAAATCTTATCTTATGCCAAGGAGGTTTATAGGAACTATGATATCGAACAAATTGAAGAATTTGTTGCTTTTAAGGGTGCTTATGAAAGTTGCTTCTTTGATTGAAAAGTATGATATTACTCTCTACAAATATGAAAATTTTGACATACTTAAATATTGCTATGAAAACTATGTTCATAATGCCTATGTTAAAGAATTTATTGAGAGAATGTTCACTGCTTTGGAAGAAAATAATGATATGCATGAAGCTATGGATAATTATGATTCCATTTATTTTATTGAATTATCCCCTCTTGATGAACATGAGGCTTGTTATTCTTGTGGCCATGATGCCAACATTAACGATGCTTATGGAGATGAACTGGCTCTAGTTCCTTATGTTAAACATGAAATTATTGCTATTGCACCCACACTTGATAGCTCCATGAAAGAAAAGCATGATTGCAATGATATTATTGTAAATTCTATTAATGTCAATTGTGTTAGTGATATGCAAAACCCCAAGCTTGGGGATGCTTGTTTTGTTATGTCCGCTACTTATTGCAATGATCATGATTGGGGTGATTCTTCTTATGATCCTGAAAATTTGTTTATGCCTCGTGATGAATATGATATTGACAATAATGTTTACAATAATATTGAAAGTGGGTTTGGAAGAGTGTAAACTTTATGTATTAATGATCCCACTACTTTGGAGAATTATCAATCTTTTGAATTTTTTGATAAAAGTGGGTTTGGAGAGGTCATGGCTTTATTTGATGATAATCCCACTATATTGGAAGAGTGTCAACTTTGCATGCATGTGGGTCATTTATAAAATATGTTATGTGATAGATATATTGTTGAATTTGAATATGATCCCACATATAATTATTATTAGAGAGGAAAATATTATGGTGGAAATTTTTATGTTACTAAATTACCTCTCGTTATGTTGAGATAGCTTTTGCTTCTTTCTTCTTCCTTGCATATGCTAGTTTTTGCGTGCCTTGATAACTTGTTTGCTTATAAAATGCATATGCATAGGAAGAATGTTAGACTTAGACTTGTTTTTCACATGCTACATGATGCCTTTTTTGTGTTCCAATTATTATCTTTCGTGTGAGCATCGTTGAAATCGTATGCCTAGCTAGGGCCATAAAACTATAGCGCTTGTTGGGAGGCAACCCAATGAATAAATTTTATTTTCACCTTTTTATTTCTGTTATTGAGTGTTTGCGCAATTTTTCTACTTTTATATTGTGTTTTTAATGTTTTAATTAGTGTTTATGCCAAGCAAAGCCTTTGGGATCATGTTGGATGATAGTTGATTTGATCTTGTTGGAAAACAAAAATTTTCGCGTCCAGTAAAATAAGTTCAAAAATCACATAAGTGTGATAAAATTCTCAAATTTTTACACAAGATTGGCATAAAAATTTCCCACGTTGTCCTAATTTTTCATAATTTTTGGAGTTACAAAAGTATTCCAACTTTTCAGATTACTACAGACTATTGTGTTTTTGACAGATTCTGTTTTCTTTGAGTTGTGTGCTTATTTTCATGAATCTTGGACTCTATCGGGGTGTATGAGCCATAGAAAAGTTCGAATATATTAGATATAATGAAAAAATAAAATATAAATGGGTTTGCAACAGTACTTAGAGTAGTGATTTGTTTTGTTATACTAACAAATCTCACAAAGGTTTTGTTGAGTTTTGTGTGATTGAAGTTTTAAAGTTTTGGGTGAGATCACGATGGATGAAGGAATAAGGAGTAAGAAGAGCCTAAGCTTGGGGATGCCCATGGCATCCCAATCTATTATCTAAAATATATGCAAGCAAGTAAGCTTGGGCATGCTCGAGTGGCATCCCCTCTTTCTTCTAACGACCGTCGGTATTTTACTTGGAGCTATATTTTTATTCGTCACATATCATGAGTATGGCGTGGAGCATCTTGTATGTTATGAGTCTTTGCTTGTTTTTCTTTTTATTTTGTGCCATCTACCCTTGCTGGACACACCTATTTAAGAGAGCCAAAATTATGCTATGACTTGTTAGAATTGCTCTCTATACTTCACTTAAATCTTTATGATCTATGAAATTGCTCTAGTGCTTCACTTATATATTTTTTAGCACGGTGTGCTTTAGTATTTTTGAATAAATGCTCTCATGCTTCACTTAGATTTATTTGAGAGTTAGTAAAAAAATTAGAAATTCTCTCATGCTTCACTTAAATTATTTTGAGAGAAGAAACTTTTTATGCACATGTTCTTCAAATAGATTTGTTTGAACTATCAAAAGCAACAAATGAAATTAGTCCCAAAGTGATAGATATTCAAGAGGGATATAATAAAAACTTTCATTAAGATGATTGGAAAAAATAAACTTGATTATTTCTAATAGTTTTGCGATATGATGATATAATATGTGAGTCATGTTGGTGAGTAATTATGCTTTAGTAAGAATATTGGTGTTAATGTTTGTGATTCCCGATGCAAGCACAAAAATCAATAGTTATGCAATGAAATGACATTCTACTTGTGGTGCATTATTCGGTGTTAGTTATGCTTAATGCTCTCTTATGAGATTTTTCATTTCTTGGTTGGATGCTTCTCAATCTTTTGCTAGCCGTCACTTGTACTAAGTGGGATTACTACTTGTGCATCCATAATCCTTAAACCAGTTTTGCAATATGAGTCCACTATACCTACCTATATGTGGTATTCTTTTGCCGTTCTAAGCAAATTTGTATGTGCCATCTCTAATCTTTTGCCATATGAGTCCACTATACCTACCTATATGAGATAGTTGCATCTATAACCTACCCAAAAAAACTAGTATCCAACCCAAGAGGTGCTAATTGGAGCTAGTTCTCCTAGTGCATTTATTGTCAATCTAACCCTGCCATCCAAACAACTCTTTGGATGGAGTTAGTTCAGGGTTAGTAATGAGCTAGAAACTAACTCTAACCTCTAGCTAAGTTGAGTATCCAAACATGGTTGTGTTATTGTTGTTGTTGCTGCTGCTCTTCTACGTATATCTAGACATCATTAGAACATTAATGTAACACTCTTCCATGTTGCTATGTAGCCTAGGATTGCATATTTAGACATTAAGTACAGTGCATGTTGCTATGTAGCCTCAGATATATTACATATGGCCCTAGTTAACCTAAGGAAAAATGGGTTGTAGATATATTCAGTTAAAAGTCTGATTCACCGATTAGTCCCTTATCAGTCGCTGACCTATATGGTACCGGCTACCGATATCCTGAACAGTGAGCAGATATAAGCCATGGGATGAAACTAAACTCGATGGAAAACAACAGTCGTTCCCAAAATTGTCCTGTGTAGGTACATCAAGAAGCATGTTAAGCACAACAGGCTAAACATCAACCAAAATTACACATGGCAGACAAAATGATCTCCAAAAGATAGCTTTAGTGTGCAGGTTTAAGCACGCTAGTAAAGCAAAACAAGTGGAAATGTGTGCTAACTGCAACATGCCAAACATTTAACAACAAGCAAACATTGTCATTCAAACTCGTATTATGCCGGTCTAAAAACACTGGTTATGGTTAAATAAAAATGGGAAGGCGTGTTAACTACAAGATGCAACAACCAAATATAGTCATTCATAGTGGTATTGTTGAAACTGGTACTGATGAAATTGAACTGCATAGTTCATACTTGCACATATAGAACATCACGTTGTGAATAACTGGAATAAACAAGGCATCCTACGAACATCCAAAGATAGCATTTGGAACTGAACATATGCTAACTATAAACAACCAAACTATCAAGAAACTTTAAAATAGGCATATGCTAGCTATAACAGGCTTAACAGCAAGCAAATATATGCATTCCTATCGTATTGTTTAAAACTGGATTGATGAAATGTATTGCACAGTAAATAATTGCACATATAGAGCATCACATTGTGAACAACTGAAATAAATAAGGCATACTGCAAACAACCAGATATAGCAATTAAAACTTGACATATTTTCACTACACTACAAAAGGGACTCGACAAAACCAATCATGGGTTTCCCCCTATGAAGAGGCACGGCAAAACAAATCATGGGTTTCCTCACTTGTCACGGATGGGCTCGTTCCCGTGGGAAGAGCACTGACCTTGGATGTGCTCCATGTTGTCGCACCCTTGGAAGAGCACGGCTTTAGGGTGACCTTCCTAATGTCGCAGTCGGGCGCTTTCCCCTTGGAAGTGCAGATGGGCTCTTTCCCCTTGGAAGAGTCGGAGAGTGTGCCCTCCTCGTGGTTGCCGTCGATGAAGTCTGACTGGGGAGCTGTGGATCCCAAGCCAGCGTCGCACAACGTGTCCTTCAGAAATGATAAAAGGGGCTCGATGGCGATGTAGAATGGCATATTGTTGATAGCGAGCCAGAGGAGATCAGCAGCGGGGCCAGGGATGAGATATACGATGGTTGAACCCGAGGGGTTGGGGTTGGACCACTTAACCTGTGACACAGCCCGCCTCAGGGCGTCGCTGTCGTGACCTCGATGTCGTAGCTGGCGGACGAGACATGCCCGCATACTCTAGCCCGCTGCTTGAGTGCCTACCGCCAGTAATGGTCGTCAGCTTCCTTGGCGACGTCGGGCGAAGAGACGGCTATATACCTCTTTTGGGCCAGTTGCTCTTCGAGCTCCATGGGAAGCGTAGCCGGGCTTAGGCTGCGACGCTCTAGAGTGGGGGATATGGATCTGTGGGAAAGGGGGCGTTTGGCAGGCATCATCTAAGAAACTCAGGGCGGCCTGGGTATGGAGATCGGTGGGTAAGCTGCACGGGAAAACCGGCAGATGTTGACAATGGAGGCCTTGCAGCGGCGGCGGGGACTTTGCTAGGGTTTCGAGCAAGGGCGGGGGTGTGTGTGCGTGCGCACGCCCGAGGAGGTTTTGGTGCATGAGTGTGTGAAGGGGGGGTGTTTGAGGAAATGACGTGGGTACTGGAAATTTTACTACACGGGAGTCAAAGGCGGGAGTGAAATGCCGGGCTATTGAAAATTTTGATGATAGTGCATCGCACACGGTCTGGAGATAACAACCATGTGTCATGAAACAGAAAAACCCTCTAGGCGGGCAGATATTTTCTAGGGATGCAGGCGGGATTGGGAACAAGAATCATCACATACGGTCTGGAGATAACAACCGTGTGTTATGAAACAGAAAACCCCTCGAGGCGGGTAGATATTTTTCAGAAGGGGAGCCTCGTGGAGCCCAATGTACTGTGCGGATTGTGCGTAACAGGTGCACCAGCGTGGCACACGGTTAGTTTGAGTGAACCATGTCTATTGCGTCATCCGACTTGTCTAACATTCTTAAATTTGGCGAAAAATGACGCGGGAGAGGGTCAGAACATGAACACACTTGCGTGTGGACCAAATTTATGTATCAAAAGGGTGGTTTGATATTCAAATACCAAATGCAACTTCGATGTGGCACCTCTCTTGCAAAGCGCACGGTATTGCTTGCCCTCACGTCCACCCTCGTGTCGGCATGAAGGGAATCCTAAGCTATGAATGCATGCGCCCTCCCCCTCAACCGAGGTTCACCTATCAAAGTGGGAAGTAGCTAGCAGCCCCCTCCTCCCTCGTGTCAGCACGAAGGGAATCCTAAGCTATGAATGCTTGCCCCCCAACCGAGGTTCACCGTAGCAAAGTGCGAAGTAGCTAGCGGCCCCCCTCCCTCGTGTCGGGATGAAGGGAATCCTAAGCTATGAATGCATGCCCCCCAACCGAGGTTCTCCTAGCAAAGTGTGAAGTAGAGCTAGCAGCCCCCTCGCTCGTGTCAACACGAAGGGATTCCTAAGCTATGAATGCATGTTGCCCCCAACCGAGGTTCACCTAGCAAAGTGCGATGTAGAACACCCACCCCCCCACACACACACTTTCAGTCGGCAGGACAAAGAGGCATATATCTCACCAAGATGGATCGTAAAATGGACCAAGAATAGCCCACCTTGGTCGTACAACCTCTCTCTTGTTGTTGGTCAAAGTGTTGGCCGTCCATGCGACCCCGAAGATGGGCTAGCTCGCCAATAATCACGCAAGTAGCTAGTCCCTAAAGACAACCACTTCATGCTTGTGGCCCAAACATATGTATGGAGAGGTGTGTTTTTGAGTAACAATGGAAAAACTTTGATGTGGCACCGTGATTTCGAACTTGAAATCCCCACACTGAGTGAGGGTTAGGTTGACGATGCATATGTATGTTACACCACACTTCAAGCCAACGATGGGGATTCATATATGCATGCATGTGTGCATAGTATTGGTCAAACTTAATTAGGTTTGAATCTCACCATGACCTATACTACGATAACACGAACCAAATGAAGAATTTTCCATGGTAACATATCTTGTTGTTGGTCAAGGTGATCATGGATGTCCACGCGGGCCCACGAATATATAGGCTTGTCACCGATAACCACGCGATGGAGTGTATCGTTTGAAGGCAACCACTACATGCATATGTATGGAGGTGATGCGTGCATGCATGTTTGAATACACAACATTGATCTGGCGCGTGTGTCAAAAATCGTACACTAGCTCCCCACACAGAGCATGGTCGGTTCATCATGGTGTCGTTGTACTAGCTACTTTGACTAGATGGGAGGGATTCATGTGTACACATGCATGTATGTGTTCTCAAAGTGTATCATGCATGTCATCCCAGAGCAAAAATAATAATCCCCTCCTAATTCAAATTAACCTCTCTTGTTGTCAGGCAAAAACAAGTGATGGACCAAGCGGGCCCACAGATCGAAAGCATCGATATTGCTGATAACCGCTTAAGTCGGTGCGAGAGGACAACCACCACCGCTTTGCATGTGGGCGAAACATATATATGTTGATTATCCAAAATGCACAACTCCGATGTGCCACATGCCTCAGAAACCGTAAACCATGTACCCACACTGAGCGAGGTTCATATCAAGCATACTACATATGATGGTCCCCTTCCCCCCTCTTCACCGCATACTATATGCTCCTGTCGTAATATATGTACAACCCAAAAGAATCCTCATCGATAGTGAAATTAATTAACCTCTCCCGCTGTAGGTCAAAGTGATGCATGCATGCATCGATGATGGCCTTGTGGGCCCACAGATGGAAGCGTCACACGTGAGTGTCCTAGCTAGGATATATATGCATGTGGCCCAAAAAGGTGTTGTGTGATGTTTGAATAACCAATTTCACAATTTTGATGTGGCATGTGCCTCGGTAACCAAAAAGTCCCGACACTAAGTGAGGTGTACTTGTTCACGAACGCATACGTATAGTATATATGCTAGTCCCCTCCTACCTCTTCGAAGCGTACTATATAACACCATAACACAAACAAAAAAGATTATACCTTGCTGGTAAAATTAACCTCACTGCCGACCGTTAATCAAAGTGATGGACGACGACCTCGTGGGCCCGCAGAAAGCATCACACGCGAGTATCGAGTGTCGTGTAGGACAACCATCGACTGCATGTGGCAAAACATTTATTTATGAAAGGGTTGTGTATTGTTTTAAATAACGATTTTCACGACCCTGATGTGGCACCAGCCTGCCTAACAAAATGGCCAACCCACACGGTGGCTCACAACTCGTAGTGTACTGCGAGCCACCCGCCACCCCCAGACGCACACCCACCCACACACACACACACACCGCGAATCCACCGCAACTGCGATGCATGTTAAATTAATTATCCCGCGGTGAACATACATGTTACCAAAGGAGGGACATTTTAATTTAAAAAATCACAGAGATCATTAAGATGTTTTATTACATTGATTGATTTTCTATGGGTACAATGTGCAAAAATCAAATTTGAGCTACATGCACACATGACAGTGCACCTAAATGGATTGCAAAAACACATGTGTCTCAAATTCTAGTCCATCCAACAAATTTGAGACCAGTTTAGATTGAGAATCTTGATTTTTAAATTCTAGTCCATCCAAAACTTATTTGAAGTTCATGAAACTTATCGTGTTGTCATATGGACACCAATACAAAGTGGCATTGTACTTTTTTTTTGTCAAATTTGAGACCAGTTTAGATGTAATCTTTATCTAATTATAAACGGGAGATTATTAATAATTGGGAACCAATATCCCAAACGGATTATTTATTCGAACCGTGAGCGTTAGACCAACAATGGATACATGCCATGCTTTGGTTAAGCAATAAAGCGGCAACATTAATTATCCAAATAGACAAACAATATACGTGCCGCCGCGCGACCCGTGTGGTATGCGAGAAGGCGTGAGTTGAAGAGACGCATGCGAGCAGTCCGCCATGCAGGCAGACGGGGAGGCGTCCGTGCAGGTGTGTGAATTGACGGAGGCGTGCTGGCTGCGCAGTGTCATCGGGAGACGTGCGAATAGCTGTGTGAAACTTTGGTAGGCATGCCAGTAGTCCGGTGCGCAGGCTCACCGGGAGGCGAGCCATCAGTTTGGCCGCCGCCCGCCTCTCTCCCACAACTCCCACTACTCCACATTAATGGTGCACCCTCCCCCATCCTCGCTACGCACACACAATCCTCTCTCTCCGCTTGCATCCTTGACGCCGCTGTCAGTCCTCAAAGCCGTCAGTGTATGAGGATGCCGCCGAAGCACCCCATTGGAGGGAGTGGCGACGTGTAACATCCCGAAATTTTCCAAATTTTGGAATGTTAATAAATAAGTATATTGTGTGAATTGCTTCAATTTTCATGGGAATCTTAAAACTTGAGTCCTTGTTTAAACTTTTTCAAACCATGTAAAAAATTGGATCACATTTGTCCAATGAAAAAAAAATGGTTTGGAAAGTTTATTCAAGAATTGCAAAGGGCATTCAGTTCTCTCCGAATATATTGAAGCCACATTCAAATATATGAGTGAGAATAAAATGACTTTCTCAAATGTGGTGGACGGATATTTCAATTGAAGTTCTTTGAATTTATGAGTTTCAGTGAAGTTGGATCCTATATGGAATTTTAATGCCAGTTAAATATTTCCATAGTATTATAATGAAAATTTAATGAGAGGAGATAATATGACTTCTCCATAAGAAAAAGTTAGAAAATATTTAATAGGGCTCATTTGAATATTTGATTGAGTCTCAAATCATTTTGGTTCTTATAGGGAATTTGTAATGACCTTAAAAGAACTTAAAAGAATAGAAAAACATATAAAATTGAATTGGGCCATTCCACAATTTCTCGCACATTGTTTCTATCTCTCTCCTATCTGCCCAACCAAGTTGGGCTAAGTCCACCTCACTTCTATATTTATTTTTCTTTCTTTTGCTCCTTGGGCCTAGTGTTTTTCCACCAAAGCCCATCTAGCTTACACACCTCAAGCCCAGGCGCATGCACGTGCTCGTCTCCTTCCTCTGCACGTTCAATCTGAACAGAAACTGAACTTGAACAGCCATGGCGTCTTCACCTCTTCCTCTCCCTCTAGTGCTAACCACAGTCATCCTTTCGACTTGCCACCAACACGAAACTTACAGAGGAACGTAAGGAGAACCCATTCAAAGAATTAAAACCCAACATTATGGCCATAAATCGCCGAACTGATCCATGAAACGTACACGCAGAAACAACCATTAATGGCCATGTTGAGCTCCCTTGATCTCCCCGTACCGGCTTCCACTGCCATTATAAATACACCTCGAGGAGAGCCCTGAGCCCTAACACCTTCCAAACCCAAAAGCCCTCTCCCTCTCGTCTCAGAACCGGAGAATTTGTCGCCGGACCCGAGCTTCGTTGTCACCGTCCGTTGACGATCACGTCGCCTCCGGTGAAGCTCAGGACCCCTCGTTCTTCCTTTCTCTGTGTATCTCCCGTGCACACCTCGCTGACCGCTTTTCCCCTCAATTCTCCAGCCAGGTCGCACGAACGACGACACCCGAGCTCCACCATCGTTCTACCTGCAGCCGCTGCCCACGTCCTCCAGTGGACGAGATCCACAGCGCCAATACCCTATCATCTTCGTTTCATCGTCAGGAAAGGCGACGTGAACCTCCTCATGCACGATCGAGCCACGCGTTGTCGCCCCGACCAACTGCGGCGACCGGACCACCTCTCCCCGGTGAGTATTCCTCTCCTTTTGATTGTTCGATCCATCAGGCAAGAGGCCGCTCTCTATTCAGTTAAAAAAATGAATCGGTACCAGCCAGTGAGAACATCACACATGGCATCTCCTGTAAATCCCGTAATTGTATTTTTCAGAAAATATCTAAACTTCGAAAATTCGTATCTCCCAAACCGTATGTCCGATTTCGATAAATAAGATATCCACGGATTCTTTGGAACATCTAGTTTATTGTAAAGATTTAAATTTTCACTTTTGAGCAAATTAAAATTTAGTTTTGATTTAAATAGGAATTGAATAATTTTCTATATCTTTTAATCTGGAAACCAAATGGAAATGTTCCAATTACCAAAGTTGGTCCCTAGAACCATACCTTTCTGTTAGGACCCATACCTTAATTTTCCAACCATGCTTAGTTCATGTTTTAGCCTCTACACCATAAAATCACTTTCCTTACTCATAATTAACATCTTCGACCAATTACATTTTATGCTTAGATAAATCTTTTAGGTTGATCCCTAGAAATATCTGTGGTCATATGTTACTACCACAAAAATTTGGAGTTAGTAAATTATTAGTTTCAACTCCCTAAACTCATAACTTTCAATTCCCATAGTCGACCACAAGTCTAATATTCTAAATAGTTTCGTTATGGAAATTTGGTTATCAAAACTTGTCTCTCGATCACTCTATATATTGACACCATGATCTTCCCTTGAACCAACTAGACCCACCCTAGAATAAAATCAATGACATATTCCCATCTAAAGAAAATTCTTATCTTAACCATAGCCACGACATGATAATTATCCCACGAATGTATTTATATTGTTAATTTGAATCTTTCATTTCGATCTTCATCTGGATTTGTTGTGTGTTGAAGTATTTTGTTTTATCGTTAGATATTTCTTAAAGTGAAGGAGCGACGATAACAAGTGAAGAATCAACTTCAAGACACAGGCAAGTTGCAATTTGATCATGCCCTGACCTATATTTTCATATTATGCACATCTCGTTGAATTTAAATACTATGCATGTTTTACAAAAGTTTTGCAAAATATTATCACTATCTAGAGCCTTAGGTTCAAGACTTACTACAATGCTTGGCCGCGCTTGCACAAATGGGTGGGTTGAAAATCAAACAAGTTTTAAACAAATAAACTTGCCCTCTTTTGGGGCAATGTTTTGTGAAAACTTTTGAAAACCAAAACTATATACTATTTTACTTCTACTCCCTGGGCGGAATGGTATTGACGGGAGCGTCTACAAGTGATTGCGCCCATCGCGGTCTTGCAGTGAATGCGCCCGACTGGGGTCTTGCACACAGGTTTTTGGCGGGGATTGCCATCCAGGGGAATGAGATCTTCCAAGTACAGTTTGATGTAGCTTCCAGTACAGCCACATGCTACTATGGGCTCGAGCTTAGCTTAGTACTAACGGAAAACCCTTACCTTAGGACCGCCATCGGAGAGGGGCTTTCATTGCCTAAGTTGCGGGCGGCTTGGTTAGGTATAGGGGGCTGTTATGGAAAGGCTTCGTCACAATCTCCTCCTAGTCATACACCCAAGTGTGTAACGGTAAACGGGGTTGGTTGTGTCATGTGTGGAACGTGTACGACCTCTGCAGAGGGTTTAACCTAATCGATTAGCCGTGCCCCCCGGTTACGGGCTAATTGAGCAACTGAAGACTTGGACTGAAGAAGAATCTCCCCTCTCTTTCCTAAAAATCTGTTTTAAGGGTTAAAGTTGAGGAATGAGCACAGTGAATGTGTTTCACTTTAACCTTATTTATGTTTAAAACTATTTTTGGAGAATGAGCACTGGTGCGTATATCCCAGTGTCTCACTCCTACCTTTTATACAAAAAACTATTTCTATTTCTAAAGAAGTTTACAAAATTTACTATAGGAGAAAATTGGCTTTATGCAAAGGAAACCTCCACCAATACTTACCCTGCATATATAATCTGTTATACTTTCCTTTGCAACTTGCGAGTACATTCCACGTACTCATCTGCACCTGTCATGTGCGGATCTCAACAAATTAAGAGACGATAGGGTTATGGTCTACACTCAATGAGCCCAGTGGCGTTGATGGAGCCTAACTTAGTGACTACGTATAATTCTGCTGTATTATCTGCTAGCTTGAGCTGTGTCTAAGGTATGATTTATATATATATGGATCTACCGTTGTAGTAGAATGATGTATGTCTTACTGATATTCATTTTTGTTACTGTGTGCGCTAGCTATGATCCAGGGATAGCACAGTAAGCACAAAGACTCGGATTCTACCAAATCCGGGTCGTTTCAAAATGGTATCAGAGCATATGTTGACTATAGGACGTGACCCTAGAAAATGGTTCAGAAATAGGAAGACCCTGATAGGAAAAACTTATATTTTTAAGTAGTATTAATAGCATTCTCATATCCTCTTCTTTTCTTTACTAAGTCCTCAGCTGCTTTCAAAAACATAGATGACCAATGACTTTGACACCTATATGTGATATGGATTTTCAAGAGGACTACATGACACTTCATGAAAATGATGCTAAGCAAAGGCGTCTCCAATATTGAAGTTTGCATCCAAGAGGTTGATGAAGAACTGAAGACACGTAAGACTAAGATGGCTGTGAAGAAGCTGAATCTTACCACTACAAAGAATATCCCACGCGATTCAAATAGTGTCCAAGCCCAACATGTGAGTTGTGAAATAAACGAAAGAGTGCGAGTAGTGTACCCGAGACACGATCATGCCAACTCATGTTGATGAGGGTACCATAGGAATTTTTTGTTTGAAATCTATGAGTGCAATTTGGATTTTGTTGGATTTCTTTGCCATTGATTTGATTTTGTTGACATTTGAGTTGTGTTATTTAAAATTTGGTGTTACTAGGATACAAACTTCGTAGATTGTGTTATTTATTCAACCTTGAGAGGTGTTAACTACAGAAGATGTAATAGAAGACCTTTCAACGGTTGAAGCGTCACAGACTGAAGACTTTCAAGAACCGAAGAAATGAAGACCCTATGATGAAACCGTAGATAACGAGCCCATTATAAACGTTAAGATATGAGTTGTGTGCGTATCCATCTCTCTTTCTCTAAACTCTACCTCATCTCTGACCAAATGTTAAACCCCATAGACGAAAGGAATTATTGTGATGGGGTCAGTAACTCGTTCAGAAGAAGAAGAGAAGATTCAGAATGTAGAAGAACTAATGGAAGACGCCAAGGTAAATTTGAAGGAGAAGGTGAAGTATGCTTCTCAAAATTTCATCAGAGAGGCTAACACTGCTGGAAGATGTGTATAGCCATCGACGAATCCATAAAGGGAAATTACTTGGAACAATTCAAGAAGTTCTATTTCAACCTCATCTTGTCATACATGATTTGAAAAAAACAAGTGAAGATGCGAGGGAACTCCATTATTTTGCGGATGCCAGTTTAACACAACCTGTGTAGGATTAACGCCACCCAAAGACGTTTTATTAGCTTTGCAGGTGAAGACCTCTTTAAGAGGAGTGAGAAAGGCCGAGTGTTAGGATACATGATTCACCTATCTACATATGAAGTAATGATTTGAGTACGGGATGGATTGGCCCCCATACCAGGGACTCTTATTATACACTTTTGTATGTTTGATTAGTCAATCAGAGAGATTTCAAAACCCAATTGAGTGTCGATACGACCAGCCTAAAACCATAGAATGGTAAGACATATTACACTTAGAAATAGGCAATTGTGCCTAGCATAGGCTAAACGGTGAGGAGTAAACCCGAAGATCTTCGAGGAGTTTCATCTGGAAGATATTCAATTCGATCACCATGAGAGTCTCGATAGTTAGCTTGGGAAACAAATTGGAGGAAGACTTGTCTCAGTACTGAACCACAGAACTTGATGAAGAACCATCATGGAACACAGAGGTTGTGGAACCCGACAAGTTTGTTCTTAAGGGTGGTAGCACCCGAACACCCTGGAAGGACAATTGGGTAACTTGACAAATCAGCAGAGACTCCAGAATGGTGCCAAAAGCCTCTTGCATAGGCATGTTGAAGAACTGAAATACAAGAAATTATAGTAACAGAAAACATTCTATCAAGATAGAAAGCAAAAGGATAAATTGCTATCCTATGGATGTTATGCTATGAAATAACCCTCAGGAAGTAACCAAAGAGACCCAAACCATAACCTATTTCTTGCTAGCCTCTGCAAATCTCGAGGACGAGATTTCTTTTAAGGGTGGTAGTTTGTAACATCCCAAAAATTTCCAAATTTTGGAATGTCAATAAATAAGTATATTGCGTGAATTGCTTCAATTTTCATGGGAATCTTAAAACTTGAGTCCTTGTTTAAACTTTTTCAAACCATGTAAAAATATTGGATCACATTTGTCCAATGAAAAAAAAATATGGTTTGGAAAGTTTATTCAAGAATTCCAAAGGGCATTCAGTTCTCTCCGAATATGTTGAAGCCACATTCAAATATATGAGTGAGAATAAAATGACTTTCTCAAATGTGGTGGACAGATATTTCATTTGAAGTTCTTTGAATTTATGAGTTTGAGTGAAGTTGGATCCTATATTGAATTTTAATGCCAGTTAAATATTTCCATAGTATTATAATGAAAATTTAATGAGAGGAGATAATATGACTTCTCCATAAGAAAAACTCAGAAAATATTTAATAGGGCTCATTTGAATATTTGATTGAGTTTCAAATCTTTTTGGTTCTTATAGGGAATTTATAATGACCTTAAAAGAACTTAAAATAATAGAAAAACATATAAAATTGAATTGGGCCATTCCACAATTTCTCGCACATTGTTTCTATCTCTCTCCTATCTGCCCAACCAAGTTGGGCTAAGTCCACCTCACTTCTATATTTATTTTTCTTTCTTTTGCTCCTTGGGCCTAGTATTTTTCCACCAAAGCCCATCTAGCTTACAGACCTCAAGCCTAGGCGCATGCACGTGCTCGTCTCCTTCCTCTGCACGTTCAATCTGAACAGAAACTGAACTTGAACAGCCATGGCGTCTTCACCTCTTCCTCTCCCTCTAGTGCTAACCACAGTCATCCTTTCGACTTGCCACCAACACGAAACTTACAGAGGAACGTAAGGAGAACCCATTCAAAGAATTAAAACCCAACATTATGGCCATAAATCGCCGAATTGATCCGTGAAACGTACACACACAAACAGCCATTAATGGCCATGTTGAGCTCCCTTGATCTCCCCGTACCGGCTTCCACTGCAATTATAAATAGACCCCGAGGAGAGCCCTCAGCCCTAACACCTTCCAGACCCAAAAGCCCTCTCCCTCTCGTCTCAAAACCGGAGAATTTGTCGCCGGACCCGAGCTTCGTTGTCGCCGTCCGTTGACGATCACGTCGCCTCCGGTGAAGCTCAGGACCCCTCGTTCTTCCTTTCTCTGTGTATCTCCCGTGCACACCTCGCTGACCGCTTTTCCCCTCAATTCTCCAGCCAGGTCGCACGAACAACGGCACCCGAGCTCCACCATCGTTCTACCTGCAGCCGCTGCCCACGTCCTCCAGTGGACGAGATCCACAGCGCCAATACCCTATCGTCTTCGTCTCATCGTCAGGAAAGGTGACGTGAACCTCCTCGTGCACGATCGAGCCACGCGTCGTCGCCCCGACCAACTCCGGCGACCGGACCACCTCTCCCCGGTGAGTATTCCTCTCCTTTTGATTGTTCGATCCATCAGGCAACAGGCCGCTCTCTATTCAGTTAAAAAAAATGAATCGGTACCAGCCAGTGAGAACATCACACATGGCATCTCCTGTAAATCCCGTAATTGTATTTTTCAGAAAATATCCAAACTTCGTAAATTCGTATCTCCCAAACCGTATGTCTGATTTCGACAAATAAGATATCCACGGATTCTTTGGAACATCTAGTTTATTGTAAAGATTTAAAATTTCACTTTTGAGCAAATTAAAATTTAGTTTTTATTTAAATAGGAATTGAATACTTTGCTATATCTTTTAATCTGGAAACCAAATGGAAATGTTCCAATTACCAAAGTTGGTCCCTAGAACCATACCTTTCTGTTAGGACCCATACCTTAATTTTCCAACCATGCTTAGTTCATGTTTTAGCCTCTACACCATAAAATCACTTTCCTTACTCATAATTTAACATCTTCGACCAATTACATTTTATGCTTAGATAAATCTCTTAGATTGATCCCTAGAAATATCTGTGGTCATATGTTACTACCACAAAAAATTTGGAGTTAGTAAATTATTAGTTTCAACTCCCTAAACTCATAACTTTCAATTCCCATAGTCGACCACAAGTCTAATATTCTAAATAGTTTCGTTATGGAAATTTGGTTATCAAAACTTGTCTCTCAATCATTCTATATATTGACACCATGATCTTCCCTTGAACCAACTTGACCCACCCTAGAATAAAATCTATGACACATTCCCATCTAAAGAAACTTCTTATCTCAACCATAGCCACGACATGATAATTATCCCACGAATGTATTTATATTGTTAAGTTGAATCTTTCATTTCGATCTTCATATGGATTTGTTGTGTGTTGAAGTATTTTGTTTTATGGTTAGATATTTCGTAAAGTGAAGGAGCGACGATAACAAGTGAAGAATCAACTTCAAGACACAGGCAAGTTGCAATTTGATCATGCCCTGACCTATATTTTCATATTATGAACATCTCTTTGAATTTAAATACTATGCATGTTTTACAAAAGTTTTGCAAAATATTATTACTATCTAGAGCCTTAGGTTCAAGACTTACTACAATGCTTGGACGCGCTTGCACAAATGGGTGGGTTGAAAATCAAACAAGTTTTAAACAAATAAACTTGCCCTCTTTTGGGGCAATGTTTTGTGAAAACTTTTGAAAACCAAAACTATATACTATTTTACTTCTACTCCCTGGGCGGAATGGTATTGACGGGAGCGTCTACAAGTGATTGCGCCCATCGCGGTCTTGCAGTGAATGCGCCCGACTGGGGTCTTGCACACAGGTTTTTGGCGGGGATTGCCATCCAGGGGAATGAGATCTTCCAAGTATAGTTTGATGTAGCTTCCAGTACAACCACATGCTACTATGGGCTCGAGCTTAGCTTAGTACTAACGGAAAACCCTTACCTCAGGACCGCCATCGGAGAGGGGCTTTCATTGCCTAAGTTGCGGGCGGCTTGGTCAGGTATAGGGGGCTGTTATGGAAAGGCTTCGTCGCAATCTCCTCCTAGTCGTACACCCAAGTGTGTAACATAAACGGGGTTGGTTGTGTCATGTGGGGAACGTGTACGACCGCTGTAGAGGGTTTAACCTAATCGATTAGCCGTGCCCCCGGTTATGGGCAAATTGAGCAACTAAAGACTTGGACTGAAGAAGAATCTCCCCTCTCTTTCCTAAAAATCTGTTTAAGGGTTAAAGTTGAGGAATGAGCACAGTGAATGTGTTTCACTTCAACCGTATGTATGTTTAAAACTATTTTTGAAGAATGAGCACTGGTGCGTATATCCAAGTGTCTCACTCCTACCTTTTATACAAAAAACTATTTCTATTTCAAAAGAAGTGTACAAAATTTACTATAGGAGAAAATTGGCTTCATGCAAAGGAAACCTCCACCAATACTTACCCTGCATATATAATCTGTTATACTTTCCTTTGCAACTTGCGAGTACATTCCACGTACTCATCTGCACCTGTCATGTGCAGATCTCGACAAATTAAGAGACGATAGGGTTATGGTCTACATTCAACGAGCCCAGTGGCATTGATGGAGCCTAACTTAGTGACTACGTATAATTCCGCTGTATTATCTGCTAGCTTGAGCTGTGTCTAAGGTATGATTTTATATATATCTGGATCTATTGTTGTAGTAGAATGATGTATGTCTTACTGATATTCATTTTTGTTACTGTGTGCTCTAGCTATGATCCAGGGATAGCACAGTAAGCATAGAGACCCGGATTCTACCAAATCCGGGTCGTTACATGACGCCGGGGCTGCTAAAGCACCGGAGCACAGCGTGGAGATGGAGACAGAGGTTGCGGTCACCGCAGGCGTGTTATTGTTGCACCCTGACGTCGTCGACGGCGACGAGCTTCCACAGCCGGAGGCGGAGTTCCACACGGACTCCGACGACCACTCCGACAACGACTCCTACGACCACTCCGGCGACGACTCCGATAATGACGGACAGCTAGTTAGTCATCTATACCCGTTTATGTGTCAAATAGATCATAGGGTTTCTCTGGTTACTCCTACCTCCCCATTTTTGGAATAGAAATCATGTGGTTATGTTCTCCCGATCTATGAAATCTGAGTAAGTTTCGTTAGATCCGTGTAGTGTATTGATTGTTTGAATTGTACAGGTGATAAGTGATTATTTGTTTCATCTGTGCAAATGATTTCTGCTAGTAATCCAACTAGGATTAGTGTTCGCGCTAATAATTCCTAGCCAGGACTTGACAATTGATTTTGAATGACCTACCTATATTTCTGCCATTATTTTCATCAAGATTGGTCTGTACATAGACGATGTGCTTAAAAATCGAACCATAATCTCTCGATATGTATAAATAAATAGCCGTAAATTCCTAATCCTACTTCATGGCATGTAATCAGTGATTTGATGCCAAATTTGTTTTACTATTTGTATAGGTATTGTCTGACGATGTGGACAGCGAGGATGAAGATGTCCAGAGGAGGTACAAGAGGCGAATCCTGAGGGAGCTTTATGCGGGAATGCATAACAAGCGTATTAGGACGTGGAACAACGGCTATGGATGCCCATTTTTCCACCACAAGATTCATGACGCGTATCTAAGTGTTCTGGCGCATGCAAAAGGACGGGCCGTTGGCTCCTTCAAGCAGAAGTATTCCCACAGGGTGGCACATGGCACGTACGCCAAGTACCTGGAGAAGCTTCAGCATCGTGCCGGCCGCATGTGAGATGAGATGTGGGATGGATCGAACTATGTACGCTTGAGTATGCTTAATGAGGGTTGAACTATGTACTTATGGTTGAACTATGCTTATGTACATGTACGCTTATTTTCTATGTCTGAGTAAAATATTTCGCCAAATTTTGGTAAAAATTACAATGGGGGACCAATAAATCAGGATGGAGGTAGTACGTCAAGCACACACGGTTCCCAAAATTGGAACCGTGTGCAATGACATTCATTTTGCCTGCTACGTTAATCACACATGGTTCTCTCTAGCAAACCGTCGCCCCCAAAATTCTTTGTGGGACAGAAAATCCTCACCACCGAATTCAAAAAAGAAAAAAGAAAACCCTAACCATCCCCATGTCATAAAAACCCTCACCCCACTCGCCACCCCCTCGGCCCCTCCGGTATGTTCCCCATTCACACCTGCACAAGCTCCTCCGCGTCTATGCCATGGCACTGCCTATCGCTGTCAGGACCCCGGTTCCATGTCACATCGATCTAGCCGGTAACACCTCATATTACATTGCAGCCTCACGCACGGTATCCCCACGGGTGTCGCCTTACCGTGGCCCGGGACCGTTTGCTCCTTTTGGCTCACGTATATGATAGTGTCGCTAGCATCCATATGACAGAGAACCCGGGCCGACATGGCTAGTCGTGAACCCAAAGCGGTACAGACCTATGGAGACATGCATACATGAATCACATCGAGCATGTCGGTCATCAATGAGTGAATCCAGACTGTAGCACTAGGCTAACAGGACTCCGGGGAACCCGGGCTGTAGCAGGCTAGGCAGGACTCCGGAAGTCACCGCGTGACATTTCTCCGAAGGGACAGACATAGGAACGAAGTGAAACACATGCCGGTCAGTCAAGTGTCGTGAGCAGTAGTGCTGGGCTAACAGGACTCCGGTGAACCGGGTTGTAGCGGACTACTATGGCTCAAGGAGCACTAGACTATATTTCCCCATAAGAGAGGCTGCCAAGGATAAGCAACTAGATTGTCGGATCCCACACATACCAAGCATTTCAATCATACACATAATATGCTCGATATGTGTAAATACAACATGGCATCACAACAAAACTCTACAACTCAAGTACTTTATTTAAAGGCTCCAGAGAGCCATACATAACATGTTCATACAGGTATGGGTCACATGACCCGACACTCAAGTCATACAAGCATACAAGCACATGCGGAAGCAAATAGTCTGAGTACAGACACTAGAAAGCTGTAACGCCCTCGATGCGGCTATATCTCCCACGTGTCGAAGCACGACTTAGAGGCATAACCGCATTGAAAGCAATGTCGCAAGTGAGGTAATCTTCACACAACCCATGTAATACATAAGGGAAAGAGAGATACATAGTTGGCTTACAATCGCTACTTCACACAATTACATGAATAAAAGCATTACAACATCCAAATACAATCAAGGTCCGACTACGGAACCAAAATAAAAGAAGAACCCCAAATGCGACAAGGCCCCCGATCGACCCCAACTGGGCTCCACTACTGATCAACTAGAACGAAACAACACAAAGGGCAAGATCTTCATCGAGCTCCTCCTTGAGCTTGGTTGCGTCATATGCACGGTTCAACGGCACCTGCAAGCTGGTTTTGGAAGTTATCTGTGAGCCACGGGGACTCAGCAATCTCGCACCCTCACGATCAAGACTATTTAAGATTATGGGTAAGGTAAAGGTATGAGGTGGAGCTGCAGCAAGCGACTAGCATATATGGTGGCTAACATACGCAAATGAGAGCGAGAAGAGAAGGCAAAGCACGATCGAGAAACTATGATCAAGAAGTGATCCTAGAACAATCTACGTCAAGCATAACTCCAACACCATGTTCACTTCCCGGACTCCGCCGAGAAGAGACCATCACGGTTACACACACAGTTAATTCATTTTAGTTAAATTAAGGTTCAAGTTATCTACAACCGAACATTAACAAATTCCCATCTGCCCATAATCGCGGGCACGGCTTTCGAAAGTTCAAATCCCTACAGGGGTGTCCAAACTTAGCCCATCACAAGCTCTCACGGTCAACGAAGCATATTCCTTCTAGCGGGAAGACCCGATCAGACTCGAAATCCCGGTTACAAGACATTTCGACAATGGTAAAACAAGTCCAGCAACACTGCCCAAATGTGCCGACAAATCCCGATAGGAGCTGCACATATCTCGTTCTCAGGGCACACTCAGATGAGCGCTCCATACAACTAAAACCAAACCTCGAGTTTCCCTGAGGGGCGCTGCACAGGGCTCTAGTTTGGACCAACACTCAGAGGAGCACTAGCCCGGGGGGGGGGGGGGGTAAAATAATGATGACCCTCAAGAGCGCGACTCCCAAGGGAAAAGAAAAGGCTAGGTGGCAAATGGTAAAACTAATGTTGGGCATTGCTGGAGGAGTTTTATTCAAGGCGTACTATCAAGGGGTTCCCATAATAGCCCAACCGCGTAAGGAACGCAAAATCCGGGAACATAACCCCGATATGATGGAAACTAGGGCGGCAAGAGTGGAACAAAACACCAGGCATAAGGCCGAGCCTTCCACCCTTTACCAAGTATATAGATGCATTAATTAAATAAGAGATATTGTGATATCCCAACAAGTAAACAATGTTCCAACAAGGAACGATCTCCATGTTCCAACAAGGAACAAACATCAATCTTCACCTGCAACTAACAACGCTATATGAGGGGCTGAGCAAAGCGGTAACATAGCCAAACAACGGTTTGCTAGGACAAGGTTGGTTAGAGGCTTGGCTTAACAAGATGGGAGGCATGATAAGCAAGTGGTAGGTATCGCAGCATAGGCATAGCAAAAGAGCGAGCATCTAGCAAGCAAAGATAGAAGTGATTTCGAGGGTATGGTCATCTTGCCTGAAATCCCGCAAGGAAGAAGAACGAGTCCAAGAAGAAGACAAATGGACGTAGTCGAACGGGTCCTCACAAACGCGACATTATCGGAACCAACCCGAAGAAGCAACACCGGAAAGAAACAAACAACATAGTAAACAACCACGACATGAACATGGCATGATGCGCAACCAAGTATGATGCATGTCCGGTTTAATGAAGCATGGCATGGCAAAGAGCACAAACAATCCTACAAATTAAGTGGAGCTCAATATGCAACGAGTTGCATATTGACGGAACACCACATTAATTATTTAGTTCTCTCCCGGTTAGGTACACAACAAATTTAAATGTTGGTTAATATGGCAAGAGGTGAAGCATAACAAAACTACCTAACTAGGCAAGTTTAAATGAGGCCGGAAGAACAAACAACAAGTCCGGAAAAATCCCCATGTGCAATTTAAGGATTTGGTACTGTTCTGCCCTAAACCATATTTTAGAGTTATTAAACATGCAAAGTGATGCCACCAAGTTAAACTAGGCAAAATTCTACCCCATTTACATATAAAGTTTATTAAATTCGGAGTTACGGTTATTTAGTTATGAATTAAAGCATTTTATCAAGTTATTTAAGCAAATTTAAACAAACAACATTTTAAACATTTTGAACATGGATGGAAATGACATATTATGAAACTACACAAAATTCTAAGCAACTTTCATTTATAATTCATTTTATTCTGGTGCATAGATGATGAGTTATTATATGCATGAAACAGGAGGGTTTTTCTACAAAAACATGGTTCTCTGGAATAAAAGATAAATTCGTTCAGGAGGAAAAAAATATGTCCATGGGCTGAAACCACCTAGCCCAACAAATGCAGGATAGGGGCTGGGCGCTGCTCACATGGGCCAAGGCCCGGCTGTGCTGGGCGCTGCTCACATGGGCCAAGGCCCGGCTGTGCTGGGCCGGCCTTGGTGGATCGAACGAGGAGATGGTGGGGGTGTGGTCAACGCAGGCGCTGGGCTTGCTCCTGGTCGTCTCCTCGTATGGAGGCAGAGCAATGGCGACAGAGGGGTGGAAGCAGAGGCACGACGGCAGGGGACTTGGCGCACAGCGGAGCGACGGACTTGACGCACAGAGGAGGCCAGCGGGAGGAAGAGTAGCTCGGCGCGGGACTTGGCAAGGGGCGACCTGAGGGGCTTCGCCGGCATCTGCACTCGCGGCAACCGGGCGATGCAGGCGCGACAACAGGGAGGCCGGCGGGACTTGCCGCATCAGGACCGGCCAGAGGAGGAATTTGGCGCACAGGGCTTCACGGGAGGGCGGAGGAAGACCGGACTTGGATGACGGAATCCAACGGAGGGGCTGAATCTGGGGCGCGGAGGCGAGGATCCATGGCGGCGGAGCTCCATCCTGTGGCCATGGCGAGGCCCTTGTTCGTCCTGAAGAAAGAGAGACCGTGAGGTGAGGTGCTAGAGAGAGAGAGAGAGATCAATGGTAGAGAGAGAGAAATGGAGGCGAGGTCGGCCTGGTAGGGGTGGTCTCCGATGAGGCTGGCCGGCGACGAGGTAAGGCGAAGGCGCTCGGGAGGAGCTCGTCTCCCTGGTCGACAAGGAGAGCGAGGAGGGAGAGGATCGATGGGCTTGGGTGGATCGAGGGGAAGCAGAGGCTGGCGCTGGTTGGCTGGATTGGATCGGGGGGAAATGAAGCTGGTTGGTGGAAGGATCCCGAGGGGGATTTGGTGGAATGGCGGCGGCGGCTGGGAGGATGGGACATCTCTCCTCAAATTTAGGGTTGGACTATATATTTATAGCATATGGGTGTTTGGCTAGGGGCTAATCTGGATCCTCCAATCGAAATCGAGCGGTTGAGAAAAATAGGTTAGGAAGTCTAATAAACAAAACAGAGACGTTTTATAGATGTTTGGGGATGATCCGGATCCCACGGTGATGACTGTCCGGGTCGGGTCCGGTACAGCTTTTCCGACGCGCGCACGAGGGGGTTTGATGCACTGAGCAGAGAGGGTTTCGGATCGTGCGATCGCATCGGACAACTCTGGAAGCAAAGAGGGGAAAGAGGATGGACTAGGTAGGCTGAGAAGAGAGAGGGGGGAAGCAACCCGGCAACTGTTTCCGGAGACCGGAAACGTCCGACGTTTGACCGGCTATACTGCCGCTATAGTTTAACGGTTGGGCTATCAAACGAACTCCGAATGCGATGAAACCTGACAGGCGGTCCATCTACACTATAATAAGACCACACGCCAACTTTCAACCCAATCCAAGAACATTTTCCGGCCACTTATAAAATAATATATCGGACATGCCGCGGGCGCGTGCGAGTGTGGTTGGGCTCAGAACAGACAACGGACGGAACTGGGGGAACCCGGACGGATGCAAGTTTTGAAAACATGATGATGCAATGCACATGATGACATGATGAAATGCAACACGCAGGCAAATGATATGGCAACAACAGCGAAACACCGGAAGACACCTGGCGCAACAGTCTCGGGGCATCACAACACTCCACCACTACGAGAGGATCTCGTCCCGAGATCTAGAATGGCACCGGAGGGACAGCGGAAGAGAAAAGAGGAGAGGTAAAATTAAGTTGCTTCTTTGACTAAACGAGTGAAACCAAAGAACCTTGAAGAGGTTAAGCCATCTCGAGAAAAGAATACAATGGAGATAAACGAAGTTGAAAGCACTCCGTTAGAAAAGAGGAACAAAGAAGAATGAATTCGGAGAACACTCCGGTTGAAAAGTGATACAAGACTTGATAAAATGAAAGAGCTTGAGCAAAAGGACACAACACTCCGGTTGAAAGGATAAGCACGAATCAAACATGATCTTGACAAGACCGGAAGATGGGTTGAAGAGAGCAACATCACAATGGGTCCAAAACAAAAGAATAGAAGATAGATAATTGAAATAAAAGAATGGAGAAGAAAATGCCATCTTATGCCACAAGAGAGCTTGAAGAGGCATCTTTAGGAGAAGGGTCGAACGGAGTTGTTGGAACACCATCAACGAAAAGAATAGGCTTGATATGGTCTTATAGAAGGCATCCCAATGTTATGAGGTGACAACTTGCCACTCACGGAAAAGATTGGATTGATAACAACGAGGAGACGAGAAAGTTATTTCACCAGGAGGATAAATGAAGAACTTGGATCATTTATGAGCACCACAATTAGCAATGATCCTTAGGGAAAGCTTAAGGTGAAATATAGCCCAAGATAACTCTAATGACGAGATTGATGGATTTAAAATATCTCATTCTTGATAACTTGTGAATCATGAAACACGAAGGAAAATTACCAAAAATGACATAACACCACCTCAAAAGATAAGATAGAACGAATTGGACTTTGGGATGCAAGATGAATAATGCTTGAACTCCTCTGAAACGAATCTTGATGAGCAGTTCGAGAAGGAATTAAATCCTTGATGAACCATCATGTAGAACCTCCATGAAGAACTCCGGCAACAAAAGAAATGATCAAACAGAAGGAAAGAGAGGTCGAAAAACACAAGGTGAAACCTTGTAATGCTTTAGATGTATCTCCGAGATGATATAATTGCGAGAGCTTGGAACTCCGGAAAAGAAAGATGAGCTATTGAAACCAAGAATTTGGTGAGCCTCCGGAATAAGGAATTAATCACTTGGATGAACAAGAATAAGAATTATGTTATGCTTATCCTTCACCAATTAAATTGATGACAATGAACGGATTTAGCATATTGCTTATTCTCATAGAAAGGATTAAGATGGATATAGCACAAACTTGAGAAAGGTGTTCAACGATCCACCGGTAGGATTGAAAAGAACGAAAGAGTTGATATGATAAACGAATGACGAGAAGTCTTGAACGAACCACCGTAAGAATTGATTATGAATGAAGTAAAGATAAAGAAACACCGGGAAGAATTATGAAATGAATGAAGATACTTGAGAGGATTTAGATACATGAGAACGAAGAGATCACGAGCCAAAAAGAGAATGTTTGAACGATGCACCGGTATGATTAGGATAAAGATAGCTGAAGGCTGAGAATGAATAAGTCTTCTGAAATGATGGGCTCCGGATAATCAAACTGAAAAGACTCCTGAATTGCTCCGGATAGGTGAAAAAAATATCTCGCAATCGAAAACAATTATGAGAGGATGACATGAAGCTAGAGCCATGAATCTTGAAGAGAATGGAAAGATTGAGAGCAAATCTTCTTCGGTCTTCAAATATTGAGAATACCGATGAGAAACACCACCAAGAATTATTTAGACACTCCAGAATGAAGAATGGAAAGGTTGAGCCAATGATGAAAAGAATTTGACAGATCTTGGAGAGGACATTTGACTGATGATAAATCATTCTTACGTCAAACTTTGAAAAGAAATTTTAGAATAGCTCCGGGAAAATTAGAAGAGTCAAGTAAGATCCTGGAAAAAGACCTGTGGGTTAGGGCCCACTCAAAAGAAAACACCGTTGAACAATTTAAAAGAAAGATTGCACCGGTTGAATTAAATGGCTTGAGTGAGATAACAGACTCAAGATATCTTGAACACTCCGGAACAAATGAATAGCGAAGAGTGGATGATTATGAGGTGCACCGGCATGAGAAGGTATTTGAAACGAGGAAAAAGGATATGATCAACACCAAAGCTTGATTTGAATCCACCGTAGAAGAAAACGAGTGATGAGAGACGAACTTGAAGCTTCATTAGCATCTTCTGAGAATCAACGGATAAGAACATTAACGGAAAAGAATGGAGAGACTTCACGAGAATAAAAGGATACTTGATTAAGAAATTTGGTTCCTTGAAGAAAAGGGTGGGAGGGAGGGAAAACAAAGGCAACTTGGAGATGGATGAAACAAACACCGTTCAGAGGAAACTGATACTTAATCTTGCAGATGTTGAAATGATCGGCTTCACTTGAAGAGAAAACACACTGGTTGAAAAAGAATTAACATGACAATCTCGATTGTCATGAAGGATTTGCATTCACATAGAAATGTGAGAACACCACTTATGAAAGGTATGGAATCAACATTTGACATTGAAGCAACTCGAATACCACAACTGAAAACAAAACAAAGGATTGGCTTGCAAAATAAGCCGGAACAAACATATGATAGAGATTTCGTCCGAAGTTTTTGTGGTGGGGCCTACACGGGCTCGATCGTACAGCACCATCATGTACAAGGCAGTGCACATGACATACGAAGCGTCCCCGAGTCGGCATAGCCAAGGACACTTTAAGACACAACGAAACCACTGTAAAACCGACCATGAATAGGCGGACCACTAGACGTCGAACCCCAATTTCATATCATACATCTGTCGGAAAGATATCCTAAGAGCTACTTGAATTCCAACTTATAAACTCCCAAAATTTTCCCAGTTATGTAATCAGGTGTTGGGAATACAGGGGAAGCATAATATCTCACCCAAAACTAGCAAATCCTACATCCAACAGTATCCATCCTTCAACACATAACCAAGAAACCTTCGGAAATCATCTACCTCAACCTTCGAAAAGCATCCGTTATACAAGTTATGGCAATACTCCTGAACTCCCACCCCAGTACTGGGTGGCGTCGAGGTTATCTCACCAACAACTGCGTAAAAGAGATTTTCAATGTCGGCGAAACTAAACTCAGGTATTCCAGAACTGCAACGATAAAATTGTGACGACAACACCTCGGAGCTCAACTCCACGGTACACTACCACAACCCCTAAATGTCAGGAGGCACCAAGAACAATGTTCTCGTCACAAAACCATCGGAACGATTCCAAGATACCCGCGTGATCCTAAATTTTTTTATTGAAATTTGAGAAGAGAAGAATCAAAACTCTACGTCAGGAAGCCTCACCAGAGCGATGAAGGGACTGGGAGTAAAAAGAATTCCTAACTCTCCGATATATATAATTCCTAAATGACTCAAAACATTTTTCTAGACTCAACTCGTCAGCTAATTCGATCAAGCAGTGGGGGCTCCTAAGGTCGGGGAAGGCTCTGATTACCAACTTGTAACGCCCTCGATGCGGCTATATCTCCCACGCGTCGAAGCACGACTTAGAGGCATAACCGCATTGAAAGCAATGTCGCAAGTGAGGTAGTCTTCACACAACCCATGTAATACATAAGGGAAAGAGAGATACATAGTTGGCTTACAATCGCCACTTCACACAATTACATGAATAAAAGCATTACAACATCCAAATACAATCAAGGTCCGACTACGGAACCAAAATAAAAGAAGAACCCCAAATGCGACAAGGCCCCCGATCAACCCCAACTGGGCTCCACTACTGATCAACTAGAACGAAACAACACAAAGGGCAAGATCTTCATCGAGCTCCTCCTTGAGCTTGGTTGCGTCATATGCACGGTTCAACGGCACCTGCAAGCTGGTTTTGGAAGTAATCTATGAGCCACGGGGACTTAGCAATCTCGCACCCTCGCGATCAAGACTATTTAAGATTATGGGTAAGGTAAAGGTATGAGGTGGATCTGCAGCAAGCGACTACCATATATGGTGGCTAACATACGCAAATGAGAGCGAGAAGAGAAGGCAAAGCACGATCGAGAAACTATGATCAAGAAGTGATCCTAGAACAATCTACGTCAAGCATAACTCCAACACCATGTTCACTTCCTGGACTCCGCCGAGAAGAGACCATCACAGTTACACACACAGTTGATTCATTTTAGTTAAATTAAGGTTCAAGTTATCTACAACCGAACATTAACAAATTCCCATCTGCCCATAATCACGGGCACAACTTTCGAAAGTTCAAATGCCTGCAAGGGTGTCCCAACTTAGCCCATCACAAGCTCTCACGGTCAACGAAGGATATTCCTTCTAGTGGGAAGACCCGATCAGACTCAGAATCCCGGTTACAAGACATTTCGACAATGGTAAAACAAGTCTAGCAACACCGCCCGAATGTGCCGAAAAATCCCGATAGGAGCTGCACATATGTCGTTCTCAGGGCACACTCAGATGAGCGCTCCATACAACTAAACCAAACCTCGAGTTTCCCCGAGGGGGCGTTGCATAGGGCTCTAGTTTGGACCAACACTCAGAGAAGCACTGGCCCGGGGGGGGGGGGTAAAATAATGATGACCCTCAGGAGCACGACTCCTAAGGGAAAAGAAAAGGCTAGGTGGCAAATGGTAAAACCAATGTTGGGCATTGCTGGAGGAGTTTTATTCAAGGCGAACTGTCAAGGGGTTCCCATAACAGCCCAACCACGTGAGGAACGCAAAATCCGGGAACATAACACCAATATGACAGAAACTAGGGCGGCAAGAGTGGAACAAAACACCAGGCATAAGGCCGAGCCTTCCACCCTTTACGAAGTATATATATGCATTAATTAAATAAGAGATATTGTGATATCCCAACAAGTAAACAATGTTCCAACAAGGAACGATCTCCATGTTCCAACAAGGAACAAACTTTAATCTTCACCTGCAACTAACAACGCTATAAGAGGGGCTGAGCAAAGTGGTAACATAGCCAAACAATGGTTTGCTAGGACAAGGTTGGTTAGAGGCTTGGCTTAACAAGATGGGAGGCATGATAAGCAAGTGGTAGGTATCGCAGCATATGCATAGCAAAAGAGTGAGCATCTAGGAAGCAAAGATAGAAGTGATTTCGAGGGTATGGTCATCTTGTCTGAAATCCCGCAAGGAAGAAGAATGAGTCCAAGAAGAAGACAAACAGACGTAGTCGAACGGGTCCTCACAAATGCCACGTTATCGGAACCAACCCGAAGAAGCAACATCGGAAAGAAACAAACAACATAGTAAACAACCACGACATGAACATGGCATGATGCGCAACCAAGTATGATGCATGTCCGGTTTAATGAAGCATGGCATGGCAAAGAGCACAAACAATCCTACAAATTAAGTGGAGCTCAATATGCAACGAGTTGCATATTGACGGAACACCACATTAATTATTTAGTTCTCTCCCGGTTAGGTACTCAACAAATTTAAATGTTGGTTAACATGGCAAGAGGTGAAGCATAACAAAACTACCTAACTAGGCAAGTTTAAATGAGGCCGGAACAACAAACAACAAGTCCGGAAAAATCCCCATGTGCAATTTAAGGATTTGGTACTGTTCTGCCCTAAACCATATTTTAGAGTTATTAAACATGCAAAGTGATGCCACCAAGTTAAACTAGGAAAAATTCTACCCCATTTACATATAAAGTTTATTAAATTCGGAGTTACGGTTATTTAGTTATGAATTAAAGCATTTTAGCAAGTTATTTAAGCAAATTTAAACAAACAACATTTTAAACATTTTGAACATGGATGGAAATGACATATTATGAAACTACACGAAATTATAAGGAACTTTCATTTATAATTCGTTTTAATCCGGTGCATAGATGATGAGTTATTATATGCATGAAACAAGAGGGTTTTTCTGCAAAAACAGGGTTCTCTGGAATAAAAGATAAATTCGTTCAGGGGAAAAATATGTCCATGGGCTGAAACCACCTAGCCTAACAAATACAGGATAGGGGCTGGGTGCTGCTCACATGGCCAAGGCCCGGATGTGCTGGGCCGGCCTTGGTGGATCGAATGAAGAGATGGTGGGGGTGCGGTCAACGCAGGCGCTAGGCTTGCTCCTGGTCGTCTCCTCGTATGGAGGCAGAGCAACGACGACAGAGGGGTGGAAGCAGAGGCGCGATGGCAGGGGACTTGGCACACAGTAGAGCGACAGACTTGACGCACAGAGGAGGCCAGCGGGAGGAAGAGCACCTCGGCGCGGGACTTGGCAAGGGGCGACCTGCGGGGCTTCGCCGACGTCTGCACTCGCGGCAACCGGGCGATGCAGGCGCGGCAACAGGGAGGCCGGCGGGACTTTCTGCATCAGGACCGGCCGGAGGAGGAACTTGGCACACAGGGCTTCACGGGAGGGCAGAGGAAGACCAGACTTGGATGACGGAATCCAGCGGAGGGGCCGAATCTGTGGCACGGAGGCGAGGATCCATGGTGGCGGAGCTCCACCCCGTGGCCATGGCGAGGCCCTTGTTCGTCCTGAAGAAAGAGAGACCGTGAGGTGAGGTGCTACAGAGAGAGAGAGAGAGAGAGAGAGAGAGAGAGAGCAACGGTAGAGAGAGAGAAATGGAGGCGAGGTCGGCCTGGCAGGGGTGGTCTCCGACGAGGCCGGCCGGCGACGAGGTAAGGCGGAGGCGCTCGGGAGGAGCTCGTCTCCCTGGTCGACGAGGAGAGCGAGGAGGGAGAGGATCGATGGGCTTGGGTGGATCGAGGGGAAGCAGAGGCTAGCGCTGGTTGGCTGGATTGGATCGGGGGGAAATGAAGCTGGTTGGTGGAAGGATCCCGAGGGGGATTTGGTGGAATGGCGGCGGCGGCTGGGAGGATGGGACATCTCTCCTCAAATTTAGGGTTGGACTATATATTTATAACATATGGGTGTTTGGCTAGGGGCTAATCTAGATCCTTCAATCGAAATCGAGCGGTTGAGAAAAATAGGTTAGGAAGTCTAATAAACAAAACGGAGACGTTTTGTAGATGTTTGGGGGTGATCCGGATCCCACGATGACGACTATCCGGGTCGGGTCCGGGACAGCTTTTCGGACGCGCGCGCGAGGGGGTTTGATGCACTAAGCAGAGAGGGTTTCGGACTATGCGATCGCATCGGACAACTCCGGAAGCGAAGAGGGGAAAGAGGATGGACTAGGTGGGTTGAGAAGAGAGAGGGGGAAAGCAACCCGGCAACTGTTTCCGGAGACCGGAAACGTCCGACGTTTGACCGGCTATACTGCCGCTATAGTTTAACGGTTGGGCTATCAAACGAACTCCGAATGCGATGAAACCTAACAGGCGGTCCATCTACACTATAATAAGACCACACGCCAACTTTAAACCCAATCCGAGAACATTTTCCGGCCACTTATAAAATAATATATTGGACATGCCGCGGGCGCGTGCGAGTGTGGTTGGGCTCAGAACGGACAACGGACGGACCTGGGGGAACCCGGACGGATGAAAGTTTTGAAAACTTGATGATGCAATGCACATGATGACATGATGAAATGCAACACGCAGGCAAATGACATGGCAACAACAGCGAAACACTGGAAGACACCTGGCGCAACGGTCTCGGGGCGTCACAAAAGCAAGAAGGCTTCCCGAAGCCTGTCTATCTACATAGGGCCCTCCATGGCCACGATCACCACCTGGGTGGCAAGTCACTCATCGACGTCGAGATCTACATAAAACCCATCGGAGGGGGTGGTGTTGTCGTCTGAAAACAGTAATTAAGCAAACATGAGTACAAAGGTACTCAACAAGTCTTACATCAGAACCTACTATACATGCTCATTCTCAACAAGGTGGTGGAGTTATTGCAGCAAGCCAGCTTTGACTCTTGGCTAAGCTATCCTATGAGACTCCACTAGTAAAATAGTTTTCGCACACGAGTCCACTATCACCAACACAATACTCCACCGGGGATCCTCCCTCGTCATCCTACGAGAGAGCCATCCTCGGTACTCACACTTATCTTGAGTCTTTTAGTAGTAACCATTAACTTGTCTATGAACTGTATAGGCAACCAAGTAGTCCTTTACCGCAGACGCGGCTATTCGAATAGATGATGTTAACCCTGCAGGGGTGTACTTCTTCATACACGCTCTCACCACTTACCGGCGTTTACACGACATGTACTCGGCAACCTTCAAGTGGAAGCCCAACGAGTGTGTCGGCCACGGCCTACCTAAACACTCAAGTCTCTAGTCCAGGTTTATCGCCTATCCAGGTTCCATACGCAGGGAGTCCGGCCGAGGTTTCCACATACGGCCCCGAACGATGTGAACAATGTTCCCGAGACACCAAACGAGTGACTCGGTACACCTTGCCACGGTGTATCTACCACAACATAGCCCACCCCTATGGTCAGCGCTACGCACGGCCGCCAACACATAACCTACAAACACCAGAAACTAATTGCAACTCCTGGACAGAGTACTAGGGTGATTAAGAAGTCGAGAGGGTCCATTGGTTTCGGGCCCAATGTATGGTAGTAACTGAATCTTAAATCACACATACAGATCTCAGTTCTTAGGGACGGCCTCAATGAAACAAGCCACCATGTACTCCTACATGGCCTCTCATCGATACCTTTACCAAATCATGTTCAACATATCCCTCACATTACCGACATAATCATTTCACTCTAGCCCATCACCCAGATGAACCAGACCTGACACAACTCTAAGCGTAGCAGGCATAGCAAGGTAGGAAACAGAAACATGGCTCAATCAACTCCTACACATGCTAGTGGGTTTCATCTAGTTACTGTGGCGATGACAGGTCATGTAGAGGATAGGGGTTCAACTACCGTAGCACACAGCAGTTTGAAGCGATGTTGTCTTAATGCAGTAAATGAGAGCAGAGGCGAGAACATGGGATTGTATCGATATGATCAATGGGGTTGCTTGCCTGATGGAGTGGTAGTAGGGTACTGCCCTTCAGTTGGATACTCGGAGATATCATCGGAGGCAGAACCTACCACGGAGGACACACAGAACATAGTCAACACATGACAATATGCAACAATATGATGCATGCTATGACATGGCAAAATGATGTGTCCTGCCTAATGCAATGCGAAACAAGTTGAAATGGTTCCATTTGAACCAAAGATTCAAATGGAAGTTAAAGTTCTTATGCATAATAAGTGTGTTAGCTTGTTTCACCTAAACAGCAATGTTAAGGTGGTTTGTCATGCATGAAACCATTACAGATGGATAGATTGAATTTTTCTGATCATTTTTCATATATAATTTGTTTGATTTGGAGCTATGGTTGATTTTCTATGATTTTTAGAAGTTTTGGCTATTTTCTGGAATTTCCCATATAAAAATAATTCCAGAAACTGAATAATTGCGTCAGCACCGCGTTACTGGGACGTCAGCGAGTCAAAGGCGCCAGGGCAAGTCAAACCTGACTGGTGGGCCCTGTTTGTCAGTGTCTCAGCTAACTAACAGAGTTAAGTTAGTACTAATTAACTGTCAGTGGGGCCTGGGCCCACATGTCAGTGACCTAAACTAACTAAAATTAGTTAACACTAATCCTAAACTAATTAATAGGTCGGCCCCACCTGTCATAGGCTTGGGGGGGGGGTCAACCTGGGCCCACACGGGTCAGGCATGGTCAACTCGCCGGTCAGCGGGTCAAAGCCTGCGGGCGTTTAGCCGCCGGCGAGGCCAGACGCGGCGGCGCGCTGCGGGATTTGCCCACAAGGCATCATTTGCTCCGCAGGGAGCAGCTACGGGCAGCTGGTGCTCGCCCGCATCCAGCCGTGGTGATGGCTTGGCCGGGGAGTGGCCGGAGCATCGCCGGCGACGAGCTTGGCGGAGGCCGAAGCTCGGGTCAGCTCGTGCGCGTGGCTGCAATGGCCTAGGCAGCGTGGCGCTTGCACCTACAACATCTACGCGATGCAGTGAGTGTGACGGGCACAAGCCCGTGACCAAAAGGTCACCAAAGCATCGCCGGCGACGTGGTCAGGCGGCGGTGCATTCGGACGGAAAAGGCACGGCGGCTACAGAGCTCTAGCGATGAAGGGAGAGAAGGGGGAGGAGCAGTAGCTCACTGGGAAGCCGCAGAGAAGGTCAGCGTGCTCGGGGAAGGCTCGGTGCGGTCGGAACGGCGACGGGGATCTCGGCGTCCCGAGGTTGAAGACGACGGCGGCGGGGACGATGCAGGGGCTCCAGCGTCGTGCGGCTTGGCTAGTCGACGTAGTCGACGACGACGAACCGTTCGGACACGGTGAGAGGGCGCAGGGGCGGTGTTGGACGTGGCTGTGGCGAGCGGCGGCGACGGTGACGTCTCGGGCGACGTCGGGGAGGGCGAGAGAGAGGAACCAGAGTGAAGAGCGAATGTGTGCGAGGTCGGGGACAGAGAGGGGGGTCGTCCCACGTCGACAGCTCGACGAGGGGAGCCGCGAGGCGGCGGGCAGCTGCGTGGCGTGCAAGCTGTGCTCACCGTCGAGAAGCTGCCTGCCTGCCTGGCCAAGCCAAGTAGCTCGCTGGAGCGTTGGCTGGGCTGGGCCGGCAGGTGGGCCTGCTGGGTGGGCGCCAGGTAAGCTTTCTCTTCCTCTCTTTCCTGTTTGTTTTCTTTTTCTATTTTTCTGTAACTTTAGAGCTTTATTAAAAATACTTAGGCACTTGCTAAAATCCTGAAAATAATTGTGGGCTCTGTTGGGAGTATTCCTAACAGCCCTCACTTAACTCCAGAATTATTTGGGCATTTAAAATATTTTATAGCATTTAAATGCCCAAATTCAAATACTTATGATTTAATTCAAAGAATCCAGAATGTCCTAGAAAAGAGTGCACCATTTTTTCCAGGGGTTTTAACCTAATCCAGAAATGATGAACATTTTGTGAAGGGCATTTTGGGTTCATTGAAAATAATTTTAGTAAACCCTAGTTGTTTCCAAGGGGGTGCTGGGGATTCTGTCATCCCCATTTCAAGTTTATGTAAAAGTAGACATGATGCAACACTGTAATGCATGAACCAGCTAGGGTGTGACAACTCACCCCCACTCAAAAGAATCTCGTCCCAAGATTTAGGATCCTCCGGGAAGAAGGTGGGGTACTCGAGTCGAAGACGATCCTCCCTTTCCCAAGTGGCTTCTTTCTCGGAATGGTGTGACCATTGAACCTTGAGAAACTTGATATTATGGCGTCGAGTGGTACGCTCGGCTTGATCAAGGATACGAACGGGATATTCCTGATATGAAAGGTTATCTTGTAGATCAAGCGTTTCGTGGTCCACTCCACGGATAGGATCCGCGAAGCAACGCCTGAGTTGAGAAACATGGAAGACATCGTGAACTCTGGAAAGATGCGAAGGTAGTTCCAATTGGTAGGCAACTTCTCCTCATTTGGCAAGAATGCGAAAAGGTCCAATGTAACGAGGAGCCAATTTGCCTTTGATACCGAAACGATGGGTTCCCTTTAACGGAGTAACCCGAAGGTAAGCCTTCTCGCTGACTTCATAAGTCATGATCTTATGTTTACGATCATATTGGCTCTTTTGACGAGATTGGGCTGTTTTCAATTTCTCACGAATAATGCGGACCTGCTCTTCTGCTTCCTGAATCATATCCGGGCCAAAGAGTTGTCTTTCACCGGTTTCTGACCAGTTAAGAGGCGTTCGACATTTTCGTCCATAGAGATCTTCGAAAGGAGCTTTGCCCAAGCTAGTTTGATAACTGTTGTTATAAGCAAACTCCGCGAATGGAAGGCATTTCTCCCAACCCATTCTGAATGAGATGACAGAAGCTCGAAGCATATCTTCCAGAATTTGATTGACTCGCTCTACTTGACCACTTGCTTGAGGATGGAAGGCAGTGCTAAAAGAGAGACGAGTTCCCATAGCATTTTGGAAACTTTCCCAAAATCAAGAGGTGAAGAGACTCCCACGGTCTGAGTTAATTTCCAATGGGACACCATGAAGAGATACTATTCGGGAGATGTATAAATTAGCTAGCTGGCTAGCGGTGATACTCTCACGAACAGGTAGAAAGTGGGCTACTTTGGAAAGACGGTCGATCACGATGAAGATGGCATTATTCCCTCTCTTGGTCCTGGGAAACCCAGTAATGAAATCCATACTGATTTTATCCCATTTCCACTCAGGAATAGCCAAAGGCTGAAGGGTGCCAGCAGGCCGTTGATGCTCTGCTTTAACACGACGACAGATGTCGCAGCTAGCAATGTATTGAGCAATTTCTCTCTTCATCCTAGTCCACCAAAACCTCTGGCGTAGGTCTTGATACATCTTAGTACTACCGGGATGAATGGTGAGAGGGGATTCATGAGCTTCCTTAAGGATCAGCCACCTCAGGTTTCGTGCCTTGGGAACCACTAAGCGGTTTCCAAAGTATACGACACCTTGATCATCAACGGAGAAACAATTCACGACTCCTTTCTTAATGTTTCTCTTAATACGGGAGATTCCCAGATCTACCTTCTGTGCCTTGATGATCTGATCCGTAAGGGTAGGTTTCGCCACCAGGGTGGATAGGAATCCTCGAGGAACAATGTGAAGATTAAGCTTACAAAATTCCTCATGGAGATGTGGTTGACTTGTAACATCAGGTTGTTACAATAGGATTTACGACTTAGTGCATCGGCCATGACATTGGCTTTGCCCGGGGTGTAAGTTATTCCTAAGTCGTAATCCAAGATCAACTCGACCCAACGTCTTTGCCTGAGATTCAAATCTGGTTGGGTGAAGATATATTTCAAACTTTGGTGATCGGTGAAGATCTTGCAACAATTACCGAGGAGGTAATATCGCCAAGTTTTAAGTGCATGGACTACAGCTGCAAGCTCTAGATCATGTGTGGGATAATTTTCCTCATGTGGGTGTAATTGCCGTGAAGCATAGGCAATTACGTGACGATCTTGCATGAGTATGCAACCTAGTCCTTGTCGTGAGGCGTCGCAATAGATAATAAAGTCCTTGGAGAAATCTGGTGGTACCAATACGGGAGCAGATGTCAGGCATCTTTTCAGTTCCTGAAAGCTGAACTCGCACTGTGGGGTCCACTTGAACTTTTTATCTTTCTTGAGGAGTTTAGTTAGAGGTTTAGCAACCTTGGAGAAATTCTCGACGAAGCGGCGGCAATAGCTCGCTAAGCCAAGGAAGCTCTGAACTTGCTTGACCGTCTCAAGTGGAGTCCAATCAAGGACGGCTTGAACTCGCTCGGGATTTACAACAATACCCTTACCAGAGATTACATGGCCTAGATAGGTCACTTCTGGCAACCAAAATTCACACTTGGAAAATTTGGCATAAAGGCGATGCTCTCGAAGTTTCATCAATACCAGCCTTAGATGTTCGACATGTTCCTCTTCATTCTTGGAGTAGATGAGTATGTCATCGAGGTATACTACGACGACTTTATCCAAATACTCCATGAAGACCGAGTTCATTAACCGAGAGAAGGTGGCTGGGGCATTGGTTAAACCGAAGGACATAATGGTGTACTCGTATTGGCCATAACGAGTAACAAAGGCTGTTTTGGGAATGTCCCCATTTCTGATTTTGATTTGATGGTAGCCCAACCTCAAATCCATCTTGGAAAAGACTGAGGATCCAGCGAGCTGGTCATACAGATTGTTGATCCTGGGAAGCGGATACTTGTTCTTGATGGTGACCAAGTTGACAGGTCGGTAATGTACAACCATCCGATCCGTTCCATCCTTCTTCTTGACGAAGAGGACGGGGCAAGCCCAAGGAGAGGAACTAGGATGGATGAATCCATTTTTATGGACTCATCGAGTTGGTTCTTAAGCTCGGCTAGTTCTAAGGGTGCCATCTTATAGGGTCTTCTAGAAATTGGAACGGTTCCTGGAACAAGGTCTATCACAAACTCGACATCCCTGTCAGGTGGAACACCTGGCAGTTCTTCTGGAAAGACATCTGGGAAGTCTCGAACTACTGGAATATCTTCAAGGTCTGGAAGGGGGTTGGCATTTAGGGAGTAAAGCTGGCGCTTGGCCACTCGAGTTAAGACATTGACTGTCTGGTCCGATGGGTGAGAAAGTTGAACAGTTCTAGTAGCACAATCAATCTTAGCATAATGAGCTGACATCCAGTCCATACCCAAGATGATGTTTATGTCCGAGGACTTGAGAGATATTAAGGATGCAAGGAAGACAAGTCTATCGACAAGAATTTCGTTCCCATGGCTTACTCTAGAAGTTTGCCATTTGGAACCCGGAGTTTGAATTACCATGGAAGTGGGCATGTCACAGAAAGTCGTGTTATGCAATCGAGCATAGCTCTCGGATATGAATGAATGAGATGCTCCAGTATCGAAAAGAACAGATGCCAGATGGCAATTAACAAGGAGCGTACCAAGGACGGCGTTGGGATCCTTATGAGACTCCTCAGCCGAGACATAGTTGACATGGCCATGTGAAGTGGTAACCGGCTTGGCGTAGAATGTCTTTCCTGCTGGCTTACCACGGCCAACGGACTTTCCAGACTGATTGGGGTTGTTGTTCTGGGGACACTCTCGACTATAGTGACCCGGCTCTCCACACTTGAAACATGTCACAACATTGGGGCGTGGAGCAGCATTAGCAGCGAGGCCACCATAGGGCTTGGACGGTGCAAACTGCTGGTTGGGGCGAGGCGCCTCAAAGGATGGCCTCGGAATGAACCTGGGTGGCAGCGCCGTGCTTGGAATCCACACCCGGCGCTTCTGAGAACCAGAGCCGGATGAAGAGCCAAAATCACGAGAGTGCTTGCGTGAAGCGTCATAGTCAGACTGGCCTGTCTCAGGACTGATGGCTTTATTGACCAGCTTCTGAAAGAAGGTGCACTCGTGCAGACAAAGTTCGCGGCGAAGCTCAGGGCTAAGTCCCTTGCGGAACCTTGCCTGCTTCTTAGCGTCGGTGGATACCTCTTCAGGAGCATATCGTGCCAGATTCCCAAATTCATGACTATATGCATCCACAGTCAGTCTTCCTTGGGTGAAATTGCAGAACTCTTCCCTCTTGCGATCTATGAGACCTTCTGGGATGTGATGCTCATGGAAAGCCTCAATGAATTCAGCCCAAGTAGTGATTTGGCCGACCGGGCGCATAGCCTCAAAGTTTTCCCACCAAAGGCTAGCAGGGCCTTCGAGGTGATAGGTAGCATAAGTAACCTTATCAGCTTCGGCCACATTGGCAGAACATAGCTTGTGGGTGATGCTGCAAAGACAGTCATCCACGTCGAGGGGCTCGACGGAATGGTTAAACTTTGGTGGGTACAACTTGATGAAGTCATTGATTGACACCAAGTCATTTCGTTGATGGCGTGCAGTGTTCTGCTCAATCCGCTCCAGCAAGCGGTTAGTCTCACGCTTGTTTCTTTCCGCCTCCAGCATCACTTCGGCCAGAGAAGGCGGGTGAGGCAGATTTTCACCCCTAACTGCGCTGGCTTCCCCTTGCTCCTGGGCAGCAGGGTTGCTGCGGGTGTTGACCATCCTAGGAGAAAACAAGACAACGGTTTAGATAAGGATGGCACAAACTTAGCAAGGAAGTGCAGAATGTAATGGATAACATGGAATGCTAAGATGTTCATTGCACGACATGGTAATATAGAAGCTGCCATATATATACCATTGGTCATACACACCGTACATAGTTTAGTACAAGCCCAGGCTAGAGTACAACTACAGTGAAAGACATTACATCTCATCGAAGGCATTCGAAGCTCCTATACATTATTTTTCTACACCTCCGGAGCGTGATACACACCAAGTCGTATCCCACGGTCACGCAAGACTGTGGAGAATACAA
Organism: Triticum aestivum; assembly: GCF_018294505.1. Taxonomy (NCBI): domain Eukaryota; kingdom Viridiplantae; phylum Streptophyta; class Magnoliopsida; order Poales; family Poaceae; genus Triticum; species Triticum aestivum. The sequence goes on along the minus strand of NC_057800.1, from coordinate 283,216,024 downwards.
CTACTACAATACTAGTGAAACTACTACTAGATCAGATGGCTCCATAGTAATCCTCATAGAAGTCGCCACCAAAGCCTAGAAGTGGAACATGATCATCTGGGAACAGACGGTCCTGCGGAGCCTGTGGACCATAGGGACTCGGATGTGGCCTCAGTCCCATAGGTGGTGGCAGACGGGGACCATGAGGAGCGGTGATGCCTCCTACATCGCGCCACTCCATACAATCTGGCAATCCAGACCGTACAGGGTACAAGTCCCTCATGTCCATGTATCCTGCCTTCACCGCAGGTGCAAACCAAGTCAAAGTGGCCCAATGATCAGCACGAGCGTGGAAAAGCTCCATACATCAGGCCCGATTTTCGCGGTCCTTATCGTCGAGCATCTCGGCAGTGGTGCAGAGTAGTGACTCCTCATGTGTAGAGTCATAGTACAAGGCTTGGTAGTACCCCTGTTGTAACACCCTCGATGCGGCTATATCTCCCACGTGTCGAGGCACGACTTAGAGGCATAACCGCATTGAAAGCAATGTCGCAAGAGAGGTAATCTTCACACAACCCATGTAATACATAAGGGAAAGAGATACATAGTTGGCTTACAGTCGCCACTTCACACCATACATGAACAAAGCATTACAACAACCAAATACAATCAAGGTCCGACTACGGAACCAAAATAAAAGAAGAACCCCAAATGCGACAAAGGTCCCCGATCGACCCCAACTGGGCTCCACTACTGATCAGCTAGAACGAAACGACACAAAGAACAAGATCTTCATCGAGCTCCTCCTGAGCTTGGTTGCGTCATCTGCACGGTCTCATCGGCACCTGCAAACTGGTTTTGGAAGTATCTGTGAGCCACAGGGACTCAGCAATCTCGCACCCTCGTGATCAAGACTATTTAAGCTTATGGGTAAGGTAAAGGTATGAGGTGGAGCTACAGCAAGCGACTAGCATATATGGTGGCTAACATACGCAAATGAGAGCGAGAAGAGAAGGTAAAGCACGGTCGGTAAAGTATGATCAAGAAGTGATCCTAAAACAACCTACGTCAAGCATAACTCCAACACCGTGTTCACTTCCCGGACTCCGCCGGAAAGAGAGCATCACGGTAACACACGTGGTTGATGCATTTTAATTAATGTCAACTTCAGGTTTTTTACAACCGGATATTAACAAATTCCCATCTGCCCATAACCGCGGGCACGGCTTTCAAAAGTTCAAATCCCTGCAGGGGTGTCTCAACTTAGCCCATCACAAGCTCTCACGGTCAACAAAGGAATAGACCTCCTCCCGAGACATTCCGATCAGACTCAGTATCCCGGTTCTTCAAGACATCCTCGACAATGGTAAAACAAGTCCAGCAAAGCCGCCCGATGCGCCGACATCCTGATGGGAGCTGCACATATCTCGTTCTCAGGGCAACACCGGATGAGACATCCTACGAGTAAAACCAGCCCTCAAGTTTCCCCGAGGTGGCCCCGCAGTCTACTCAGTTCGGACCAACACTTAGACAAGCACTGGCCCGGGGGGGGGGGGTTAAAATAAGATGACCCTTGGGATGTGCGACTCCCAAGGGAAAAAGGCTAGGTGGAGAATGGTAAAACCAAGGTTGGGCCTTGCTGGAGGAGTTTTATTCAAAGCGAACTGTCAAGGGGTTCCCATTATAACCCAACCGCGTGAGGAACGCAAAATCCGGGAACATAACACCGATATGACGGAAACTAGGGCGGCAAGAGTGGAACAAAACACCAGGCATAAGGCCGAGCCTTCCACCCTTTACCAAGTATATAGATGCATTAATTAAATAAGATATATTGTGATATCCCAACAAGTATACATGTTCCAACAAGGAACAACATCTCCATGTTCCAACGAGGAACAAACTTCAATCTTCACCTGCAACTAACAACGCTATAAGAGGGGCTGAGCAAAGCGGTAACATAGCCAAACAACGGTTTGCTAGGGCAAGGTGGGTTAGAGGCTTGGTTCAACAATATGGGAGGCATGACAAGCAAGTGGTAGGCATCGTAGCATAGGCATAGCAAAAGAGCGAGCAACTAGCAAGCAAAGATAGAAGTGATTTCGAGGGTATGGTCATCTTGCCTGAAATCCCGCAAGGAAGAAGAACAAGTCCATGAAGAAGACAAATGGAACATAGACGAACGGGTCCTCACAACGCGACGTTATCGGAACCAACCCGAAGAAGCAAACACCGGAAAAGAAGCACACAACATAGTAAACAACCAACACATGAACATGGTATGATATGCAAAGGAAAGATGAACCTGGCCTCAACATGGAAATCCATGTGTGCCACTGGAAAGATGAGATGAAATTTCTTGAAAACGATATAAAGAACGTCGGAATCGGAGTTACGGTTTGGAAATGGCAAGCAATTCAAATATGGCATCGGTCTGCGATATACAACAAGTAGCCATCTAAATGCAACAAGATGAACATGCTACATCACTCAAACATGGCAACAAAATACATGGCAGGGATCCACTCAAGATGCTTAACAAAAGTCTAGCACTGAGCTACGGCCAATTCATCCATTAACATGTTCAAACAAGCATGGAAAAAATGCATATGGTAAACAGATTTCAGACTTAGTGAAATTAACACTTGTCTGGAGTTTCAGATCAGATAGCACTCTTCGGAGCATGAAAACACTATGCTACAGGACCTGAACATGGCAAAGTAAAGCATGGAATGGAGCTACTCAAAGATCTTAATAAAAGTCCCTTAGTGACCTTGAGCCAAAAGGGATCATAAAATACAATTGCAAGCATGTGAACATGGCAAAAACATAATCAGGTCTCAGACTTAGTGAAAACTGGAGCATGCTGAAACAGATATCAAGAAGGCATGTTTACGAGCTCGATGCACTCACTACAGAGCAAGTCATGATAATATAAGCATACACCCATCAAGAATACACAAAATGCAAGCTAGACATGGCAAGAACAATAACATGGCATGCACAGATCAACTACAACATCCTCGGCAAAATTGCTAACAAGTAGACAATCTGCCCAGATTCACGAAATGACAAAAGTAGAGCTCGATTGACTCAAGCTAGGTTGCTCCATAATTGCAAACAAAGACATGGATGGATAGAGCACCGCAAGATTAACAAAACATCCTTACTGATCATCCTCAAAAGAGGCACGGATCACTAGGAAACAACATGACCATATGGCCATATGAGATAAACAGATCAAGGACTTAGTGGAAATGCCAAGTCCCTGAAATCAGCATTACTAAGTGCCTCACTTTGCAAGCTTGTGCTAGTCACCACACACATCACAAAAATACATGGGTTGCACCTCTGGAAAGATGGCAAAACCCTTAACAAAACATATGTAGAGCTCATGGGCATATCATGCACACAATAATCATGGCAAAAAATGACAAATATCTAAATGGAGCAGCAGATCTGACAATCATCTCAAATAGCTCTCTTCCAACAGCATTTCGGGCATCAATATGAGCCCAAATGAAAATGATGCAATGAGATGAAATGATGTACTCTCTGAGACGAACATTTTGATATGCTATATGCTCAAATCGGAGTTACAGATGCGGAGTTACGACATGATGAATAAGGGCATATGAAACATGGAAATCTCGGGGACTTAGTGAAATTTATACCTCCGGAAAAGTCAACGGCGGACGGGGATATCCAGGATGGAGCGGGTCGGGACGAGGGGAGGCGTTTGGTTCGCAAACCGGTGGATCTTGTCCTGATCCGCCAGATCCGCCGGAGGTGAAGACGAGGCGGCGACCGGAGGTTGACGCGGCGGCGGCGGCGGAGGTCGCCGGCGAAGTCGGCGGTCGAGCGCGGCTCGCGGAGGTAGGGGCGCGGGGCGCCTGCGGCTAGCGGCGGAGGAGGAGGCGGCTCGCCGCTCGGGCGGAGGCGGCGCACCGGTGAAACGGCGGAAGCGGCTGGAGCGGAGCTCATCACCGGTGGAAGGTTGGCGAAGGCGGCGGCGGCGAGGCGCACTGGAGGCAGCGGGAGCGCGCGGACGCTCGAGCGACGGCGCGAGGGAACGGGCCCCGCGGGCCCGAGATGGACCTGGCGGGCCGCGGCGGCGGGCGGAGGCGAAGTGCCATGTGGTGAAGCCAGATTGGCTGCGGGCGGCGGCGTTGAGGACCGGACATGTCCGGCGGCGACGGAGACGCGTCCGGTGGCGCGAGGATGAGGGAGGCTAGGGTTAGACCGCGAATTTGGAAGGGGAGGACATATTTATAGGTAGAGGGAGCTAGGAGAGTCCAAATGAGGTGCGGTTTTCAGCCACGCGATCGTGATCGAGCAACCGAGATGATGGAGGAGGTTTAGGTGGGTTTTGGGCCACTTTGGAAGGGTGTTGGGCTGCAACACGCACGAGGCCTTTTCGGTCCCTCGGTTAACCGTTGGAGTATCAAACGAAGTCCAAATGGCACAAAACTTGACAGGCGGTCTACCGGTAGTAAACCAAGGCCGCATGGCAAGTCTCGGTCCAATCCAGAAATGTTTAATCCCCACACATGAAAGAAAGGTAGAAATGACCACCGGAGGAGATAGGAGCGCCGGAATGCAAAACGGACAACGGGGAAAATGCTCGGATGCATGAGAGGAACATGTATGCAAATGAAATGCACATGATGACATGATATCTAATGCATGACACGCAAGCAATGAAAAGGCAACAACAACGAATAACTGGACGACACCTGGCACATCGGTCTCTGGGCGTTACACCTGTGCTCCGGGAAGTGAGGCTGGCATGTATCGGAAATCGGTGTTTTGTAGCAAGGCAGTCCTGGCTCGAATGATAGTCATCATTGAATAGGCTGCATCCTGGACAGACATCTCAATAGTGACCCCAAGTCCATAGGTACAGTGAAGGGGCTCAGTGGCTCCAGGATAAGAGGGATATATCCTGACGGTACAGAGGTACTGGCTCTGGTTGAAGTCTCTGAACTGCTCCTCGACGGTATATTCCAGATACCAGCGATAGCCTGACTCAACCATCACTCGAACCAACATGGCCGTGTGGCCGGGCACATCAAGGCACCGGGTCACACGAACCACTTGGTTCTGCGAACGGGTGGCCATCTGAAAGCATAGAATAATGCAAAGGCATTAGAATTTTCTAGTGGAAATCGGACAACATAACGGCTGTAAATGCTTATAAAAAGATTCGAGACATCCACAACAGTTTGCAATACCACTCAACAACACATATCAAGGTTCTGATTCAACTGGTAACATACTAAAAGTAGTAGAAACTGTACTGAGGCTTGTAACAACAATCCTATAAGCTACTACGGATTAGTAACATGTGAACCTGATAGAAGAAGAGAGCCTAGTCCTTAACCCATGTTGAATGAGAAGAGAATGACTCAGATCAGAGGGCATAAGGTAAAGGAGTAAAAGAGCCTTACGTTCCCTCCCACAATCAATTCCCCTACATATAACTAAAGCATTTCTAGACTTGACATCGACCAGTTTGGCTCAATGAACCTACAGGCAGTCCGACTCTGATGCCAACGCTGTCAGGACCCCGGTTCCATGTCACATCGATCTAGTCGGTAACACCTCATATCACATTGCGGCCTCATGCATGGTATCCCCACGGGTGTTGCCTTACCGTGGCCCGGGACCGTTTGCGCCTTTTGCCTCATGTATATGATAGTGTTGCTAGCATCCATATGACAGAGAACCCGGGCCGACATGGCTAGTCGTGAACCCAAAGCGACACAGACCTATGGAGACAGGCATACATTAATCACATCGAGCATGTCGATCATCAGCGAGTGAATCTGGGCTATAGCACTGGGCTAACAGGACTCCGGGGAACCCGGGCTGCAGCAGGCTAGGCAGGAATCCAGAAGTCACCGCGTGACATTTCCCCAAAGGGACAGACATAGGAACGAAGTGAAACACATGCCGGCCAGTCAAGTGTCCTGAGCAGTAGTGCTGGGCTAACAGGACTCCGGTGAACCGGGCTGTAGCGGACTACTATGGCTCAAGGAGCACTAGACTACATTTCCCCATAAGAGAGGCTGCCAAGAATAAACAACTAGATTGTCGGATCCCACACATACCAAGCATTTCAATCATACACACAATATGCTCGATATGTGTAGATACAACATGGCATCACAACAAAACTCTACAACTCAAGTACTTTATTTAAAGGCTCCAGAGAGCCATACATAACATGTTCATACAGGTAGGGGTCACATGACCCGACACTCAAGTCATACAAGCATACAAGCACATGCGGAAGCAAATAGTCTGAGTACAGACACTAGAAAGCAAGAAGGCTTCTCTAAGCCTGTCTATCTATATAGGGCCCTCCATGGCCAGGATCACCACCTGGGAGGCAAGTCACTCATCGACATCGAGATCTACATAAAACCCATCGGAGGGGGCGGTGTTGTCGTCTGAAAACAGTAATTAAGCAAACATGAGTACAAAGGTACTCAGCAAGTCTTACATCAGAACCTACTATACATGCTCATTCTCAAGAAGGTGGTGGAGTTATTGCAGCAAGCCAGCTTTGACTCTTGGCTAAGCTATCCTATGAGACTCCACTAGTAAAATAGTTTTCGCACACGAGTCCACTAATCACCGACACAATACTCCACCGGGGATCCTCCCTCGTCATCCTACGAGAGAGCCATCCTCGGTACTCACACTTATCTTGAGTCTTTTAGTAGTAACCATTAACTTGTCTATGAACGGTATAGGCAACCAAGTAGTCCTTTACCGCGGACGTGGCTATTCGAATAGATGATGTTAACCCTGCAGGGGTGTACTTCTTCATACACGCTCTCACCACTTACCGTCGTTTACAGGACATGTACTCGACAACCTTCAAGCGGAAGCCCAACGAGGGTGTCGGCCACGGCCTACCTAAACACTCAAGTCTCTAGTCCAGGTTTATCGCCTATCCAGGTTCCATCCGCAGGGAGTCCGGCCGAGGTTTCCACATACGGCCCCAAACGATGTGAACAATGTTCCCGAGACACCAAACGGATGACTCAGTACACCGTGCCATAGTGTATCTACCGCAACATAGCCCACCCCTAGGGTCAGCGCTACGCACGGCCGCCAACACATAACCTACAAACACCAGAAACTAATTGCAACTCCTGGACAGAGTACTAGGGTGATTAAGAAGCCGAGAGGGTCCATTGGTTTCGGGCCCAATGTATGGTAGTAACTGAATCTTAAATCACACATATAGATCTCAGTTCTTAGGGACGGCCTCAATGAAACAACCCACCATGTACTCCTACATGGCCTCTCATCGATACCTTTACCAAATCATGTTCAACATATCCCTCACATTACCGACATAATCATTTCACTCTAGCCCATCACCCAGATGAACCAGACCTGACACAACTCTAAGCATAACAGGCATAGCAAGGTAGGAAACACAAACATGGCTCAATCAACTCCTACACATGCTAGTGGGTTTCATCTAGTTACTGTGGCAATGATAGGTCATGCAGAGGATAAGGGTTCAACTGCCGTAGCACACAGCAGTTTGAAACGATGTTGTCTTAATGCTGTAAATGAGAGCAGAGGCGAGAACATGGGATTGTATCGATATGATCAATGGGGCTGCTTGCCTGATGGAGTGGTAGTAGGGTACTTCCCTTCAGTTGGATACTCGGAGATATCCTCGAAGGCAGAACCTACCACGAAGGACACACAGAACATAATCAACACATGACAATATGCAACAATATGATGCATGCTATGACATGGCAAAATGATGTGTCCTGCCTAATTCAATGTGAAACAAGTTGAAATGGGTCCATTTGAACCAAAGATTCAAATGGAAGTTAAAGTTCTTATGCATAATAAGTGTGTTAGCTTGTTTCACCTAAACAGCAAGGTTAAGGTGGTTTTTCATGCATGAAACCATTACAAATGGATAGATTGAATTTTTCTGATCATTTTTCATATATAATCTGTTTGATTTGGAGCTGTGGTTGATTTTCTATGATTTTCAGAAGTTTTGGCTATTTTCTGGAATTTCCTAGATAAAAATAATTCCAGAAAATTAATAATTGCATCAGCACTACGTTACACTAACGTCAGCGAGTCAAAGGCGCCAGGGCCAGTCAAACCTGACTGGTGGGCCCTGTTTGTCAGTGTCTCAGCTAACTAACAATGTTAAGTTAGTACTAATTAACTGTCAGTGGGGCCTGGGCTCACATGTCAGTGACCTAAACTAACTAAAATTAGTTAACACTAATCCTAAACTAATTAACAGGCCAGCCCCACCTGTCATAGGCTCGAGGGGGGGGGGGGTCAACCTGGGCCCACACGGGTCAGGCGTGGTCAACTCGCCGGTCAACGGGTCAAAGCCTGCCGGCGTTTAGCCGCCGGCGAGGCCAGACGCGGTGGCGCGCTGTGGGATTTGCCCACAGGGCATCATTTGCTGCGCGGAGAGCAGCTATGGGCAGCTGGTGCTCGCCCGCATCCAGCCGTGGTGATGGCTTGGCTGGGGAGTGGCCGAAGCATCACCGGCGATGAGCTTGGCGGAGGCCGAAGCTCGGGTCAGCTTGTGTGCGTGGCTGCAGTGGCCTAGGCGGCGTGGCGCTTGCACCTACAACATCTACGCGATGCAGTGAGTGTGACGGGCACAAGGCCGTGACCAAAAGGTCACCGGAGCATCGCCGGCGACGTGGTCAGGCGGCGGTGCATTCGGACGGAAAAGGCACGGCGGCTACAGAGCTCTAGCGACGAAGCGGAGAGAAGGGGGAGGAGCAGTAGCTCACTGGGAAGCCGCAGAGAAGATCAGCGTGCTCGGGGAAGGCTCGGTGCGGTCGGAACGGCGACGGGGATCTCGGCGGCCCAAGGTTGAAGACGACGGCGGCGGGGACGATGCAGGGGCTTCAGCGTCGTGCGGCTTGGCTAGTCGACGTAGTCAACGACGGTGAACCGTTCGGACACGGTGAAAGGGCGCGGGGACGGCGTTGGACGTGGCTGTGGCGAGCGGCGGCGACGTTGACGTCTCAGGCGACGTCGGGGAGGGCGAGAGAGAGGAACCAGAGGGAAGAGCGAATGTCTGCGACGTCGGGGAGAGAGAGGGGGGTCGTCCCACGTCGACAGCTCGACGAGGGTAGCGGCGAGGCGGCGGGCAGCGGCGTGGCGCGCATGCTATGCTTGCCGTCGAGCAGCTGCCTGCCTGCCTGGCCAAGCCAAGCAGCTCACTGGAGCGTTGGCTGGGCTGGGCCGGCAGGTGGGCCTGCTGGGTGGGTGCCAGGTAAGCTTTCTCTCCCTCTCTTTCCTATTTGTTTTCTTTTTCAATTTTTCTGTAACTTTAGGGCTTTATTAAAAATACTTAGGCACTTGCTAAAATCCTGAAAATAATTGTGGGCTCTGTTGGGATTATTCCTAACAGCCCTCACTTAACTCCAGAATTATTTGGGCATTTAAAATATTTTATAGCATTTAAATGCCCAAATTCAAATACTTATGATTTAATTCAAAGAATCCAGAATGTCCTAGAAAAGAGTGCACCATTTTTGCCAGGGGTTTTACCCAATCCATAAATGATGAACATTTTGTGAAGGGCATTTTGGGTTCATTGAAAATAATTTTAGTAAACCCTAGTTGTTTCCATGGGGGTGCTGGGGGTTCTGTCATCCCCATTTCAAGTTTCTGTAAAAGTAGACATGATGCAACACTCTAATGCATGAACCAGCTAGGGTGTGACAATCGCGGCGGTAAACACTTAGCTCGACGCATGTCGCCACCACCAAGCTGCTGGCAAAGCCCACCGCATTTCTCCACTTCCGCTTGCCGCCGCCTATCGCCATCACCTTTCTCGACGCTGCTCGCAGTCGACCCAGCTCCGCTCGGTAGGGGAATATGCCGTACTGAGGGTTCTTTCTCATGGATGACAAGGTAAATAATTGAACGAGATATTATCTCATCTCTTATCGCAGTTCATCTACCTCCTTTAATCACCCAGTGGAAATCACCGTGAATTCATTTTTATTCGAGCTGATTTGAGGGTTTTCTTTCATTCATAGAATGTACAGTGCGCCGACACTTCAGGACTTGGCAACCGCCGCCAGATATTCTATCTCATCATACTAGATAGCTTGAGGACGCGCGCGGTAGTTCAATCTCACCCTAAATCGGTTGGCATGGCCTACTTTCCTGAACATATTCTAAGTATTGCTACATTTGGATAAAAGAGGCCACATGCACCAATACGTCAAAGGGGATTTTTCACCTCTTCCTTCTATATTAGGCAAATTAATGATGTATTATTCTTTCGATTACTCTCATATTTCCATGACATCATCTGTACCCTATCTGTTTAATTATAGACTTTTGTCCATCGATTTCAACTACTGTACAGTTCTTTCAATTTGGGCCCATATTTGCATGTTACCATATTTTCTTTAACAATCCTACCATTTTCTGCAGGACATCCCTCGCTATGCAACAGATTATGTAGTGCATAATTTTTCCCTTCACATACATCAAGGCTCCACGAATGTCATACTGCACACAAACCATGGATTTACAATCGTTGCTACTGTAAGACTTGATGAACATGGTGACTCCTATTTTGGCACTGGCTTTTGGAATGAAATTGCAAAGTTTTATGTACTGAAAGCTTAAAATTGCACTGCACATAGAAGGGCCTGGTCATGAGATATGTGCTAACTTCCCCGACAAAATCATCCATCCAGACATTGTTCGAAGAAGTTTTCTTTTCAACTATATGCATATGTTGACTTACCCAGCAATGTCAAATGAATCGTGTAGTATTTAAGCAACCAATTGTTATTCCCTTTTCTTACTATATCCCTACCTAATAACTAATAGTTACCAATACACTTTTCTATTGCCCTGTTTTAACTAAATATTCCATGTACTCCCATTTCTATCAGAAAGCGCCGCTGACAAGGAGACTCCAGAGGTGGAGAACGGGGCTGCCAACAAGCGGAGGTGGGGCGAGCTAGAACCGCAAGAGACTCCAGTAGGCCTAGACATAATCAACAGCCTCCCCGATGATAAGTTGAGAGTCATCGTCTCCCTCTTCCCAATCAAATATGGGGCGTGGACAACCCTCCTTTCCCGGCAGTGGCGCCCCCTGTGGAACTCCAGCCCTCTCGACCTCATCGACACCCACGAGCTCTGCCATGGCTATCGCAAAAGCTTGGATGCATTTTCCAAGATCCTTGGCAGTCACCTTGGCCCAACCAAAGGCCTTAGAATGGGCATGTTCCGTTCCAGCGGCAAGGACCGGGCCAAGCTTGACGACTGGTTCTGATCCCCCGCCCTAGATCAGCTCGAGGAGCTCACTTTTGATGATGGGCATATGCGGTCGCTGCCAACATCAACACTTCGCCTCATGCCCATGTTGCATGTCGCCAAGTTTAGGAACTGCCATTTCCCGCCCCTTAATGATGCACCCGCTCTTATTCTACCACGACTGAAGCACCTCGAGCTCATCGTCGTCTGCCTCTCAAAGGGTGACATGGAGCACCTGCTCCATGGCTGTATTGCACTTGAGTACCTTCATCTTCAAGCGATCAATGGGTTGAGTACCTTCCATGTCACCTCCATGACTCTCTAGACAATTTATGTGTGTTGCTGGTGAGGCAGGAAGACATCACAAAAGGTGGATCACGGTATGGTCATCCAGGACACACCTGCACTTGAGAGATTACTTGTAGTTGATCAAGAAGGCCAAACAATAATCAATTTCATTTCTACACCGAAATTGACAATGGTGGGCTACTCGTCTGACAAATACTCCGAACATGTTATTTGATCCACACCAGTTCAGGTACAACTACCTCCTTCTTCCTCTCCTTCTACAAATTAACATTATTTCTAATTTTGAAGATGTTTGTTTGTCTGTGATTTAGAAAATGATTCCGATAAGCTTGACCCAGAAATTGTGCATAGTGAAGGTCTTGGCACTAGAATCTATTGGGCCCGACCTGGAGAAAGTTGTCAGTTTCCTGAGATGCTTTCCGTGCCAGGAGAAGCTATATATCAAGGTGATGTTCCTTTCCTATTAAATGTTAACCATAAGGGAGTTCAATTTGTGACACCTTTTTCCATGTTTACAATGACAATGTACTACAATTTCTCAAGGTTCTTTTGGAGGATTTCAGTACATACATGCCCCCCATATTGGTTGCTTGATCCATATGGTTACATTCAATAAGAATTTCTTCTTTGGATTCATCTGTACTAGTTTTCTTAGGGAACTTTTCATCCACTCCAACCTCTCATGAAGAAGGCTACATTTTTCTAAAATGTAATCAAATGCCCATGTGAATCATGTCAGATCGAAGATGGCATGTTAGTGCATTTTGCAAATCCTACAAACCAAATAGCTAGTCATGTAGTAATGTTCAAAACTGCATGTAGGCACTAACACGTTTTCTTCTTTTGCAGATAAGATTAGGCCCAGTGGTGGATAATATGATACAACATAACAATCACGTTGAATGCCTAGATATGCATCTCTCAGAAATTACTTTGAACTCCTACCGTGGGACCTTATCAGAGATTATATTCACCGGGTTCTTTGTTCTCAGAGCAAGGGTGCTAAAGGAAATGAGGTTTGCCATACATTTATTTCGCAAAAATGAATGGTCTGTTGATCAGCGCCGGTGCCTGTGGCATAATGGAGTAGGCTCCAAAAATGCTAAATTTCATTTTGTAACTTCAGATGACAGAGTAATCAGAAGTCATTTGGTCAACCCCATACATGACTTCTCAGTGGCTAGCCCCTTTGCAAAAATTGTGAGGTTTCGAAGCCAGACTTAGAAGCGGTGATATTAGTATGAACCTCTTTGATATCCATGTTCAGCGCATCAGTGCGAGTGTTTGCAGCTGATGAGCTGAATTTCATTTCTAGTATCAGGTTGAACCTTGTAATCTTTGAATTTGAGCCATATAACTCTGGAATTTGAACCTTGTAACATTTCGAGCTTTTGTGGTACAATCGTTGAAATGGCATCGTATGACTCATATATTGCTAGCACTATTTTGACCTTAATATGCAATGGTCTTAGATTTTATTAACCATTCTCAAATCAGTTTACCTTGTTGATCTCACAGCACACGATCTGTATAGCTAACTCGACTGCGATCTTCGACAATATTGCACATAGTTGGTTTCTTCCATCGTGTGCACTATAGGGCACATAATTAATTATCGCACTCGAGTGTCCATCATCACCCTTCTGTGTAACTTTGACCTCATCACCCAAGGGAAAACTTATGACCGAAGTCATTCCACACACTTCGTTTTTACAAAGCTTTTTGCCAATAAATGCCCATGATTTGTCCCTCTTCTAGCCGAAGCATGGCCAAATTAGCCGGACAGGAAGCTTGCACGGTAAACAGTGCAGTAGCGCGGGAACAGGCTCTTCGAGCCCACGCCTGGGGTGCGGTGTTGTCAAACATGCACTGTATTCTGGAATCCTCCGCAATGAACGCCGTGACAAGATGTGACGATTACAGGCTGGCCGGCCCCCATTTATTACAGCAGCCATTTAACCTACCCTTGTGTCTCTTCAACCTTTCGATCGTGCCCCACCATTGCAAGAAGCACACCCACCATAAGAAATTCTTAGAGGGTATCCTACGCGGCTCCAATGGCGCTTCGAGCGGCTGCCAACGACGAGCATAAGTTCACCATGCGTGCCATGGTGGACACCCACAGAAGGTTCATGGACCTCTCGGTGGTGTACACCAATGACCCGGTCTGGGCGGAGCACTCCATCCACATCATGGAGCTGTTACTTGCCGAGGAGAAGTACAAGGTGGTCGGGTTCGACCTCGAGTACACCTGCGCTCGTGCCGGGTCTCGTCCCAAGGTCGCCGTTGCCCGGATGTGTGTGCACCACCACATCCTCGTCTACCACGACTGCCTGGCCACAAGGCCTTGCGAGCGTTTCACTAGGTTTTTCAACAGCTCCCACTACGTGTTCGCTACGGTGGACATCACAAACGATGTAAAGGCGCTCGAGAATTCGGGCATCGCCTGCCAGAATCATGTCAACATCCAGGACCAATACAAGATCAGGGGAAGCAAGGAGCATGAGAAGGACTCATTGGTTCACCTCGCCGAGGCCATCATCGGCCCCTAGTACGGACACATGAAGGATTCATGCAACAAGGACAAGCGTGCCTGGCACTTGGCCTGTATGGAGAAACTCGACAAAGCTCATGTCGTGTACGCGGCCAAGAAGGCGTACACGAGCTACGACATGTACGGGCGGATCATTGACATGAGGAAGTCCCTCCTTCCCTAAAACGGCCAGGGATCCAGCCGGAAGCAGAGCAATGGCAAGCGTCGTCGCAACAATAAGTAGATGATTAGATCCTCGTCTCTCCTACTTTAGTATGCATGTAATCACTTTCTCTGGTGTGAAGAAATGTTATGTGTGTAGTCACTTGTGTAATTGTATGCTTAATTTGGTTGTGCAATGCTATCTTTTTAAGTATATATGTTGATGCTGTAGATAGAGCGTAGATGTTGTGCGGACAAAGAAAATCACATCGCACACGGACTAAACAATGGAACCCGTCGATGATGTTTTCATCTATCACTCACAATTGTATACCATCAATCGTTTGATCACAACACACACGGCTTGTTAGCAGTAATCGTCTGTGTTGTTATCGGTCTTCGCACACGTCTCCGATTACAGGTTTACCCGGAGATAAAGTCAAGAAGATGGTCTTCCCTTTTATCTTTGAAGGGAAAGGCATTGACATGGTATAGGCGCGTCGCGCCAGGAATTCCTTAACGATCATGGCCCTAATCAGCTTCGCCACCTTTGGGTCGTCAGGCTTCAGGTCGGCAGTCATCTTCTCCACCACCTGCTTCACTCGGAGGTTGCTGAGCTTCTCGTGGAGCCACCCGTCATGAGGCGAGGGCATCTCCGTCAGCAGCACCAACCGAGGGTGGGAGCACTTGACGTCCATAAGGACCCATTTTCTCCTGAAGCCCTCGGCCTTCTTCCCGGCCTTCGATATCGCATTGGTCCCGGTGGCCGCAACAAAGTTGTCGCATCCCGAGCAATGTCCATCCTTGTTCCGGAGGTAGAAGAAGTGGTGAAGCAGCACCACGGACGGCATCACCCCCACAAATGCCTCGCAATAGAAGGCGAAGATAGATAGGAGGAGGACGGAGTTGGGATGAGGATGAAAGGCATGCAGCTTGTTGTGGCTGAGGACGACATAGAAGAAGTTGGAGAAAGGAGGGACCAGCCCGCGACGATGCTATTAATGAAGAAGGGATAGAAGGTACTGCTAGAGGCCTCCGGCTCGGCGGAGCCTGCCTAGAGCGTGCTCTTCCCCTTCTTATTGCTGCCCTCCGCCGTCATCAGGAGCGTGGCAGCGAGATTCTTCTCCGAGACATTAGGCGCGCTCAAGGCCGGCTGGTACCAAGAAGGCGGGTTCATGGCCTTCGCCTTGTTGGACGCCATTGACTACATGCTCGGAGAGGGGTTCGTGTGGATTTGGAGTCTCTCGGGGCGAGAATGAGAAAGGAAATCTGGAGCAAGGCGAAGGAAGGCAATGAAGGCTCTGCGGCTTGCGCCAGCCTTTTGTCAGTCAAGGACAGTTGCTGAGGAAGCATGGGGAAGCGGAGACGCCAACGTCCTGTCAATCGCCACGCGTCAAACAAGGCAGTAGGCAGTTGGGGCCCGTGGCGCCCCGCACTTGCCCTTTGGCTTCGCCACGACGCTAAGTCCGAGAACGCCTTGGGCCCAGGGGCTACTGTCGGCGTCCTGGGAACGGGGGTACCCAGACTTGCCTGACTGCGGCCCAGGGCGTGGCTCCACCAACGGCATGTTACGACCCATCTTCATCAACTACAAATCAAGACCGTCGCGAGGGGCCAAGCCTCGTGAGGCGGACGACACCAATACCTCCCCGGGGGCGGCCTCGCTAGGCTGGCTCCCGAGGAGCAGAGATATCTATGCAAGAGGCACCTCGCGAGGTCCGTGTGACATGAGCCATGACAACCAAGGCCAGGCGGGCGCCAGCGGGTGCAGGGTGCCAGTTTCCTCTTTGGTGCTAAAGGGGCAAGCGCAGGAGAGGAGTCCCGAGGCATCAGGTAAAGGTTTCCATATCAGTGCAACAAGACCAAGACCAGGAGGACAGCATGACGGAGGTCACCGCGGATCCCACGGCGGCGTCACCACTAGAACCTTTGGCAGGCGAAGA
Source organism: Triticum aestivum (assembly GCF_018294505.1). Taxonomy (NCBI): domain Eukaryota; kingdom Viridiplantae; phylum Streptophyta; class Magnoliopsida; order Poales; family Poaceae; genus Triticum; species Triticum aestivum. The sequence goes on along the minus strand of NC_057800.1, from coordinate 283,199,791 downwards.
CCACCTTTTATCAGGATAGCTTGTACTAGTTGTCTCCCTTCTAAATTGGCCATTGTGGGATCCTTTCCCGCCTAACATTTGGGAAGTGGACCAGGGCCTCTATAAATAGGACTAGCCACCACCGTAGCAAGGATGGATCATTTAGACCATCCTCAGACACACCAGCTCATTGAGCTCAAGAACACCTCTCCTCGGGAGGTTGTTCATCCATTGTACTAGTTCATCCTTAGCCCACGAGGCAATCCACCACACAACACTGGAGTAGGGTATTACACCACAACGGTGGCCCAAACTAGTATAAACTCTCATGTCACTTGTTATTTGGGTTTTATGAGCTAGGCCTTAAGATCGTTGCGTGAGCGAGCCAAGGAGAGAGAGATCTTCGTGCGCACCCCAGAGTTCGAACCTCAAGGGTTTGCCGGAACCCATAATCCGACAAGGTTCCCTATAGTTTGCTGCGTACAAACCGCAAAAACCTGATGCAAAGTCATCATGGTATCTCATCACGTGAGAAAAAGAAGCAAGGTGTAATTGCTTCAAATTTCGTCATGCATTAGGTTTTTGTCCTATGGCGTGAGAAGCCCGTTGCGCCATGGTCGTCCCCACGGACGAGCGATGAACCGCTGACTTCCCAGTCGCCATTGTCGAGCCACCTATGCCTCCTCAAGTCGACATTGTTGAGCTGTCTCGGCCTCGTGTGCATTCCTCCGCCACGGTCGTGGCCCTGCATCGTCGGGCGCCGTTCCAAGTCTCTACTCCGGAGCCGCCTGCGCCGTTGCATGCTTCATCTATAGCTTGTTTCAAACCAACACCGACATGAATACTTCGCCCTGCACGTATACTTCGCCCCACACGCCACCCCGACACTATGCTCGTCCTCGCTGACATGAATCGCCTCTGTATACTGGCGGCCCCTAGGCCCTCGTGCCCGTGACTGTCGCTATGACTCACTGGTGTGGCCTCAAACTGCGGTATTCCAAGTAGCTGCGGGCCAGCCGCTTCCAACCACCGCCTCATCCGCTGCTACGGCCTCACCACTGCCTCGCTCGCGCATTCGCATCCAGCTATCATGGGCTTGTAGCCGTGGCCTCATCTCTGAGCGACCCGCCTTGCACCACCATGGGCACGCTATGAGCTGCCTCTCCGCCTTTGTTAGCGCTGATGACCCACAAGTGTAGGGGATCTATCGTAGCCTTTTCGATAAGTAAGAGTGTCGAATCAAACGAGGATAAGAAGGAAATGATAAGCACTTTTTAGTAAGGTATTCTCTGCAAGCACTGAAATTATCGGTACCATATAGTTTTGTGATAAGGTAATTTGTAACGAGTAGCAAGTAATAAAAGTAAATAAGGTGCAGCAATGTAACGCCCCGAGACCGATGTGCCAGGTGTCTTCCAGTTATTCGCTGCTGTTGCCAGGTCATTTGCTTGTGTGTTGCATTTCATCATGTCATCATGTGCATCGCATCATCATGTTTTCAAAACCTGCATCTGTCCGGGTTCCCCCAGTTCCCTCTGTTGTCCGTTCTGAGCCCAGACACACTTGCACGCGCCCGCGGCATGTCCGAAATAGTATTTTATAAGTGGCCGGAAAATGTTCTCGGAATGGGTTGAAAGTTGGCATGCGGTGTTGTTATGTTGTAGGTAGGCCGCCTGCCAAGTTTCATTGCATTCGGAGTTCGTTTGATGCCCCAACGGATAACTATAGCGACATTATAGTCGGTTAAAACGTCGGACGTTTTCGGTCTCCGAAAACAGTTGCCGGGCTGCACTCCTCTCCTCTCATCTCAGCCCAACCTCTTTTCGCAACCCACTTGCAGCCCACCTAAATCCCCCTCTGTTGCGGACCGTCAGATCACAATCGGAGGCTTCGAAACGCTCCTAAAGCCCCCCCAAACCCACCAAAACCCTAGCCCCTTCCTATTTAAGCAACCCCCTTGCCATTTTGGGCGTCCCTAGCCCCTAAACCTTCCCAAACCCTCCTCCCACCTCTCAGCCGGCAGCCATCTACCCCCTCCTCAATTTCAACGCCGGTCTATCCTGCCGCCGCCACTTGGCGCGCCCTTGTCGCTGCAGCGCCGCCGCGAGCCGTCTCCAGCCAACCCGCTAAGGCCACCTCACCTTCCAGCCGCCACCCGCAGCCATCCCTAGCGCGCCACCTGTCCCCTGCCTCGCACACCGCCGCTGCAGCCCGCCCAGGCCCGGGGTCAGCCCGCCGAGCCCATCTGGAGCCATCGTGAGCCCGCTTCGCCTCCCCATGGCTCCCGAAGCGCGCCCGCACCAGCGCGTTGCGCTCGCCGGCCTCCTCCGGCCGGAGTCGCCGCCGGCGACCCTCTCCGCTCGGGTGCTCTGCATTGCCACCAGGTTGACCTCACCCTGACCCCGCCTCCTCCATCTCCGTTTCTCTCCCTGCTCCCTAATCTCCCTCCTCTCTCTGCCTCGAACAGCAGCGCCGCCGCCGCCTAGGATCTCCGGCGAGCCCAACTGGTCGGATCCCGTCACCCATGTTGCCACCGCGGGTTCCGCCGGCCGGATCTGGCCGGGAGTGGCCAGATCCGCCTTGCCTCGCCTGCCTGGCCTCCTCCAGCCCCGCCGCGAGCCCACTGCTGCCACGCCGTTGTGCTTTCATTGCCGGACTCGGCGACGCCTCCGCCCCTGCTCGCGAACCGCCCTGGAACGGTTCGTCCGGTTCACCGGCCCGGTCCACCTAAACTTGTAAACCGCTCCGGACCGGCCGGGGTTTTTTTTCGCAGACTCCACTGACCGGCCTGTAAGGCCCAATGTGAGCAGCCCAGTCCCAGCAGATCTGGCCCATGTCATGTTTTTTTCCGTTCCACGAATTTGTCCGTTTTTCCAGCGAATTTACTGTTTTACAGAAAGCCCCCTAAACTTCACGCATGTAATAACTTCACAACCGTGCATCGAATCTAAATATTTTATACATGAAACTTGCTTAGAATTTTGTCTAGTTTCATAATATGTATCTTTCATCCATGTTTAAAATATTTAAAATGATGTTTGGTTAAATTTGCTCCTATGCCATGTAAAAATGATTTAATTCATAACTAATTAACCGTAGCTCGGTTTTAAACAAACCTTATATGTAAATGGGGTAGAAAAATGCCTAGTTTAACATGGTGGCTTTACTTTGCATGTTTAGTAACTCTAAAATTGTGTTTAGGGAAGATCAGTACCAAATCAATATATGCATATGGGGATTTACCGGAATTGTTGTTCGTTGCTTCCGGCCTCATTTAAACTTGACTAGATAGGTAGTTTTATTTTGCTTCACCCTTGCCATGTTTAACAACATTTAATATTGTTGGGTACATAAACGAGATTGAACTAAATAGTTGATGTGGTGCTTTGTCAATATGCAACTCGTTGCATATTGAGCTCCACTTAATTTGTAGTTTTGGTTGTTGCACTTTGCCATGCCATGCCCTCTTTAAACCGGACATGCATCATACTTGTTTGCGCATCATGCCATGTCTATGTGGTGGTTGTTTACTATGTTGTGTGCTTCTTTCCGGTGTTTGCTTCTTCGGGTTGGTTCCGGTAATGTCGCGTTGTGAGGATCCGTTCATCTACGTCCGTTTGTCTTCTTCGTGGACTCGTTCTTCTTCCTTGCGGGATTTCAGGCAAGATGACCATACGCTCGAAGTCACTTCTATCTTTGCTTGCTAGATGCTAGCTCTTTTGCTATGCCTATGCTGCGATACCTACCACTTGCTTATCATGCCTCCCATATTGTTGAACCAAGCCTCTAACCCACCTTGTCCTAGCAAACCGTTGTTTGGCTATGTTACCGCTTTGCTCAGCCCCTCTTATAGCGTTGTTAGTTGCAGGTGAAGGTTGAAGTTTTTTCCTTGTTGGAACATGGAGATGTTGTTCCTTGTTGGAACATGTTTTACTTGTCGGGATATCACAATATATCTTATTTAATTAATGCATCTATATACTTGGTAAAGGGTGGAAGGCTCGGGCTTATGCCTGGTGTTTTGTTCCACTCTTGCCGCCCTAGTTTCCGTCATATCGGTGTTATGTTCTCGGATTTTGCGTTCCTTACACGGTTGGGCTATTATGGGAACCCCTTGACAATTCGCCTTAAGTAAAGCTCTTCCAGCAATGCCCAACATTGGTTTTACCATTTGCCACCTAGCCTTTTCTTTTCCTTGGGAGTCGCGCTCCTGAGGGTCATCATTATTTTAACCCCCCCGGGCCAGTGCTCCTCTGAGTGTTTGTCCAACTTGTCAGCCGCCGGTGGCCACCAGGGGCAACTCTGGGCTGGCCTACCGGAAGTTTAGACAATCCGGTGTGCCCTGAGAAAGAGATATGTGCAGCTCCTATCGGGATTTGTCGGCACATTCGGGCGGTGTTGCTGGTTTAGTTTTACCCTGTCGAAATGTCTTGTTGTACCGGGATACCGAGCCTGATCGGAATGTCTCGGGAGGAGGTCCATTCCTTCGTTGACCGTGAGAGCTTGTGATGGGCTAAGTTGGGACACCCCTGCAGGGATTTGAACTTTCGAAAGCCGTGCCCGCGGTTATGGGCAGATGGGAATTGGTTAATGTCCGATTGTAGAAAACCTAAATTGTGACCTTAATTAAAATGAATCAACTGCGTGTGTAACCATGATGGTCTCTTTCCGGCGGAGTCCGGGAAGTGAACACGGTTGTTGGAGTTATGCTTGACGTAGGTTGCTATAGGATCACTTCTTGATCATACTTTTATCGACCGTGCTTTGCCTTCTCTTCTCGCTCTCATTTGCATATGTTAGCCACCATATATGCTAGTCGCTTACTGCAGCTCCACCTCATACCTTTACCTTACCCATAAGCTTAAATAGTCTTGATCGCGAGGGTGCGAGATTGCTGAGCCCCCGTGGCTCACAGATACTTCCAAAACCAGCTTGCAGGTGCCGATGAGTCCGTGCAGATGATGCAACCAAGCTCAGGAGGAGCTCGATGAAGATCTTGTCCTTTGTGTTGTTTCGTTTTTGTTGATCAGTAGTGGAGCTTAGTTGGGGTCGATCGGGGACCGTGTCGCATTTGGGTTTCTTCTTTTATTTTGGTTCCGTAGTTGGACCTTGTTTGTATCTGGATGATGTAATGTTTTATTCATGTATTGTGTGAAGTGGCGATTGTAAGCCAACTATGTATCTCTTTCCCTTATGTATTACATGGGTTTGTGTGAAGATTACCTCACTTGCGACATTGCTTTCAATGCGGTTATGCCTCTAAGTCGTGCTTCGACACGTGGGAGATATAGCCGCATCGAGGGTGTTACAAGCAAGATGGCCCAATCCTTTTTGTAGCAAAGGACAAGCCTGGACAAACTGTTATATGAAGGAAAGCATTCCCGAGGACACATGGGAATTATCGTCAAGCTAGTTTTCATCATGTTCATATGATGCACGTTCGGTACTTTGATAATTGATATGTGGGTGGACCGGTGCTTGGGTACTGTCCTTATTTGGACAAGCATCCCACTTATGATTAACCCCTATTGCAAGAATCTGCAACTACCACAGAGTATTAAGGTAAACCTAACCATAGCATAAAACATATGGATCCAAATCAGCCCCTTACGAAGCAACGCATAAACTAGGGTTTAAGCTTCGGTCACTCTAGCAACCCATCTTCTACTTATTACTTCCCAATGCCTCCCTCTAGGACCAAACAATGGTGAAGTGCCATGTAGTCGACGTTCACATGACACCACTAGAGGGATGACAAGATACATCTTATCAAAATATCGAATGAATACCAAATTCACATGACTACTTATAGCAAGACTTCTCCCATGTCCTCAGGAACAAATGTAACTACTCACAAAGCATATTCATGTTCATAATCAGAGGGGTATTAATATGCATAATGGATCTGAACATATGATCTTGCACCAAGTAAACCAACTAGCATCAACTACAAGGAGTAATCAACACTACAAGCAACCCACAGGTACCAATCTGAGGTTTCGATACAAAGATTAGATACAAGAGATGAACTAGGGTTTGAGATGAGATGGTGCTAGTGAAGATGTTGATGGAGATTGACCCCCTCCCGATGAGAGGATTGTTGGGGATGACAATGGTGATGATTTCCCTCTCCCGGAGGGAAGTTTCCCTGGCAAAACAGCTCTGCCGGAGCTCGAGATTGGTTCTGCCAAGGTTCCACCACGTGGTGGCGGAGTTTCTTCCCCAAAGCTTGCTTATTATTTTTTCTCGGACAAAAATACCTCATAGAGCAGAAGATGGGCATCGGAGGGTCACCAGGGGCCCAGGAGGTAGGGGGCACGTCCAGGGGGGTAGGGCGCGCCCCCACCCTTGTGGCCAGGTTGTGGCCCCCCTCTAGAACTTTCTTCGATCTATATTTTTTTATATATTCTGGAAATAACTTCCGTGAAGTTTCATGACTTTTGGAGCTGTGTAGAATAGGTCTCTAATATTTGCTCCTTTTCCAGCCCAGAATCCCAGCTATCGGCATTCCCCCTCTTCATGTGTAATAACAGCCCATAATGCAATAAATATCGATATAAAAGCATGATGCAAAATGGACGTATCAGGCACCTCTACGCCTGCTTCTGAATCTCCGAGGCCAGGATTGCGTTGAGCCGCCGTTTCTGCCTCCACAGAGTTCCACAACCGCCGTGGTCGTGGCCCTGCCTCACTTTGCCATTCCAAGCTGCCACCACCCCACACAACCTCATTGATTGACCTCTGCATCAAGCCGCCTGTTGGACATGCCGCCTCGGCGTCGAGCCTGCCGCTTTGCCAGACCTTCCTTGCCTGCAAACTGGCCGAGCAGCACGACCTAACGTCAAGCGCTTGAGGCCTCTGCCCGACTTCAACCCACCGGTGCGACCGTGAGCAATCATGCATCCACACCCTAAAAATCGCTCGTCACCGGCCACCGCAATGACCCGCCTCGCTGGGTGCAAGCCACCTCTGGGGGCCTCCGATCTGCCAAGCGTCCAGGGTGCCTGCGCCGGCCTCCTGAGCCGCATGCGTTACCGGTTGTGTCGCCGCGCGCGCACGCCATCTCCATCCCTATGCTGGCTACCTCATAAGTACTCATGTTGTGGTTATTTGTCAAGACAGAGAAACGAGAAACATAGAAGCTACTAAGCCTCCTCCGTCGGCCTCCGTTGAACTGCCAGCGCAGGCTGCATCTGCCACCATGTGTTGCCCAAAGCCGCCACTCCTCTAAGCCGCTGCACCCCGTTACCGGATAGTTGAGTTGGATGGATAAACTCTGTCTATATTCAGCTGAAGTACAGGGGGCGTGTTTATATACACGAGGAGTACAAAGGGAGGAGAGAGTTATAGTTACAACAGATCATGGTGATCACTCCATGCGTGCAAGCGAGGGCGAAGCCGTAGCGCGTGGGAGCGTGGGCATGGGTGCCGGGAGACTTGCTCCTGTAGTTATCCATCATATGAACATGGGGTTGTACCATGCTTCCCACACCCCTCGCAGCCGAAGCAGGGTGCTCGCCAACGTTGAGGCTGGAACGAAAATCCATGAACACACGCGTGGGGAGACCCTTCGTGAAGATGTCGGTGAAGTGGGAGGAAGTCGTCACATGTAGCACGCGCACCTCGCCGAGAGAGACATGCTCCCAGATGTCGGTGAAGGTCGATCTCCACGTGCTTCGTGCGCTGGTGTTGGACGGGGTTGCTGGACATGTACGTGGCACTGGTGTTGTCGCAGTAGACCACGGTGGCGCGTGTCGGCGGACGGCGCGGCTCGGTGAGCAACTGCCGTAACCAGCAAGCTTCGGTGATGGCGTTGGTGATAACCCGGTACTCAGCCTCCGCGCTCGAGCGGGAGACCGTGTTCTGCCGCTTGGAGGACCAGCTGACAAGGTTGTTGCCGAGGTAGATAGAGAAGCTGGACGTAGACTTGCGGTTGTCAGTACACCCCGCCCAGTCAGCGTCCGAGTAGGCCGTCAGGTCGCTGTTGGTGGAGCGGAAGAAGTGCAGGCCGAGTTGAGCAGTCCCACGATATAGCGGAGGATCCGCTTGACCATCTGGTAGTGAGCCTCCCGCAGATCATGCATGAATACGCAACATTGTTGGACGGCATATGACAAGTCCGGGCGTTTGAGAGTAAGGTACTGGAGCACGCCCGCGAGGCTACGATAGAGCAACGTGTCATGGAATGCGGGGCCGGCAATAGCGGAGAGCTTGGATGTGGTGTAGACTGGAGTGGAGACGGGTTTGCAATTCAGCATCCTGGCGCGCTCGAGTATATCCAGGGCATATTCTTCCTGGGAGAGGTGGAGGCTATAGGGAGTGTGGTGGACATTGATCCCAGGAAGTGGTGGAGAGAACCCATATCTATCATGGAGAACTCGCGATGGAGTGTGAAGATGATGGACTCGAGGAAGGTGGCAGTGCTGGCAGTAAGAATTATGTTGTCGACATACCAGAAGTAAGTACACCGTGTCAGTGCCGCGGTGGAGAGAAAACAGGGAGGAATCCGCCTTGGATGCAGCAAAGCCGAGGCCGAGGAGGTACGAGGTGAATCGGGCAAACCAGGCGTGCGGAGCCTGCTTGAGGCCGTACAGGGAGCGGTTGAGATGACACACGTCCCGCGGCCGCGCAATGTCGATGAAGCCGGCTGGTTGGGTGATGTAGACCATCTCAGCGACGTGCCCATGGAGAAAGGCATTCTTGACGTCGAGCTGGTGGATTGGCTACGAGTTGCCGGCAGCAAGACTGAGGACGATGCAGATCATGACGGGTTTGACGACGGGACTGAATGTCTCGCCGTCACCCCAGCCTGCTGTTTGAAGCCACGGAGCACCCAGCGGGACTTGTACCTCGCCAACGTCCCATCGGGGTTGAATTTGTGCCGGAAGATCCATTTGCCGCTCACCACATTCGCACCTGCAGGACGGGAAACCAATGACCAAGTGTCATTCCGCAACAACGCATTATATTCCTCGAGCATCGCAGCAGCCTAGTTCAGGTCCTTAAGTGCTACACGGTAAGAGGAGGGAATAGGGCTGATGGGTTGGGCAATGGTGAGGTTCGCGTGTTTCTTGGGGAGAAAGAAACCAGACTTGGCACGTGTATGCATGGGGTGCAAGTTCTCGGGTGGGCGTACTGGAATCGTGCGGGCGGGCAGGCAACGTGGTGTTGGCTGCGGGCGCGTGGTGGGTGCGGAATCAGGGGAGGCGGCTGCATGCAAGGGACTGGCAGGAGGTGGGGGACACATGGTGGCGACTGGTGCGGGGGAGGCAGGAGCGGGACCCGCAGTGGGGTTAGGTGGGATGGGTGGCGGCGTATGCGGGGAGACGGGCATGCGGGGCGCGATGGCCAGCTGTGGCATAGGCTGGCAAGTGGTGGGCCGGTGCGCGGGAGGAGGGGCCGGCCGGATATGCTCGGATCCCGGGGCCGCAGGTGCCTCCCAGTCCGAGGTAGGTAGGATCTGGGGATGCACTAGATGGGGAACGAGATCTTCTGTGGTGCGTTGGGGCGGAGCGGGTGGTGTGGGAGTCGCAGCAAACGAGAAGACACGGTCGTCAAAAATTATGTGGCGAGAGATGTAAACGCGCCGCGAGCGTAGGTCAAGGCAACGATACTCTTTATACTCAAGAGGATACCCTAGAAAAATGCAAGTAGTGGAGCGCGGGGCAAGCCTGTGGGGGCAGAATGGGTGAAGTTAGGAAAGCATAAACAGCCGAAGACGCGAAGGTGATCGTAGGTTGGGTGTTGGCCATGGAGAAGGAAGTATGGGGTGAGATGGTTGACAGCAGAGGAGGGTAGCCGGTTGATGCTTTGTGGCATGAAGTGCTTTGACCCAATATTCGGGTTGCATGTGGGCATGAACGAGGAGTGTGCAAAGAACATCATTGGTCGTTCGGAGAAGGCGCTCGGCCTTGCCGTTCTGCGGTGATGTGTGTGGGCAGGAGAGGCGGAAGGAGACGCCAAGTTGAGAGAAGTAGTCGCGGAGGGTGTGAGAGAGGAACTCCCCTCCATTGTCGCATTGCACACACTTGATGGGAAGGTTGTATTGGGTATGCACATAAGCGAAGAAATGTTGTAGAGTGGCGGCTGTGTTAGATTTGTGGCGAAGGGGAAAAGCCCATGAGTAGTGCGTGTAGTCGTTGAGTATGATAAGCTAGTACTGGTAGCCATAAAAACTACACACCGGGGAGGTCCACAAATCACAGTGAATAATCTGAAAAGGAATTGTAGTACGTGTTTGAGAATCAGAAAATGGTAACCGTGGCTACTTTCCTATCTTACAAGATTCACATACAAGGGAACTGGAATTTTATTACATGAATCTAGGAAATTGTTTGCTAAAACGGAAAGAGAGGCACGACTAGGGTGGCCAAGCCACAGGTGCCACAGATCACCGGAGCATGAAATGGAAAGTGCGAAGGTGACATCTTTATTCTGGAGGAACAGATACAGATCACCGGTGCTACTGGACCTCATGATGAGTTTCCCCGTTGCCATGTCCTTCACAGAGAAACCGAACGGGTCAAAAGAGACACTACACCAATTGTCACGGGTAAAACGACTTACAGAAATAAGATTTTGGATAATGTGAGGAGAGACTAGGATGTCATTGAGATGAAAGGGAGGGAGGGTGGCAGAACCGATGGCAACTACGAGAAGAACAGAACCATTGCCTACTGTAATGCTCGAATGAGAATATGTCAAAGAGGAGGACATGTCAAGGTTACCCGACGAGACGGCAATGTGGGAAGTGGCCCCGGTGTCCATGTACCAGTCGGACCCGGAGGGCGGCTGGTATAGTTGCATGTTGGCGAAGGTGTGGACCATCATGGCCTACTGATCCCACTGGGGCACCAAGGAGGAAGATCCGACGATGGGGTATGCCTGATGAGGAGGGGCATGGCGGGGGCCAAGGACGCCCGCGGCGTTGGGCGGCGCCCAAGTGGCGCACCACTACTGCGTGGTCGGAAGGGGCGCCACGAAGGGTGCAAAATAGCCCAGCCAGGGCTGCTGCTGCTGCCCTAGCGTGCCGCGCCCGATGTTGCTGGTGGAGGAGGACGCGCCTGGGTGGCCACGGCCGCGTCCGTGGCCACCACGCTGATGATCTGTAGAGGGGCCGCTGGGGGCGGGCGCCTTGCCCTTTTCCGTGGGTGCTGAGGGAGACTGGCAGTCACCGCTGGAGGGGGGCCTGCCGACGGAGGACGAGGACCCAGTGTGGCTAACGGAGAGAGTGGTGGCTCCGGTGGCGCGCTCCTGCTCGAGGATGGTGATCTCTTCCAGGAGCAGCCGCGACCGAGCCTGCAGGAAGGTCGGGAAGGGCTGCTGCATGGGGAGGAGAGTGGCCATCACGTGGAAACGGCGGCTCAGGCCCCAGATCAGCTGCAGCGTGAGAGAATGGTCCGTGACCAGTTCCCCCATGTCGGCCATGGCCGCGGCGAGTTGTTGGAGGCGACGACAGTATTGGGCGATCGTCATGTCGCCCTGTACGGTGGCGCGGAAGTCGGTGCCGATGTGGATGGCATGGCCGGCGGCGTTGTCCCGGAAGAAGATCTCCAACTGCTGCCACATGTGGAACGCGGTGCTCTCCGGCGACTAGATGGTGTCATAGAGGTCGTCAGAGATGGTCGCGTAGATCCACAAGATGATAGTTATATTGTCGTTGCGCCACACCGCATTCTCATGCAGCGGTTCGGCCTCCTCCAGGATGTGGTCGTCGACCTGGTACTTGCACAGGACGAACCAGAGGAGCTGCCTCCACTTCGAGTAGTTCCCAGAGTCCAGTGACAGATTGAATAGGATATAGGAAGCGATGTTAACATGATGCATGGATGGGGCGGGGACGACGGGAACCTGGGGTGGAGCGAGGGCGAGTGCCCGAGGGTTGGGTCGCAAGGCGCGCAGAGGAGGGGCCACGGCGACGGGGGGCTGGCGCAGGGCACGAGCATTAGGGGAGACCGGTGCCGCGGCGAAAGGCCGCGCATGACGAGTGACGGGTGCCGGTGCGGCCGGCGCTGGCTCGGGGGCGACGCAGGGAAGGATGAAGGGCGCATTGGCGTCCCTGAAAGAACGACTGCGCCGAGTGGACGTCGGAAGCTCATGGCGGAAGCAAGGGAGGAGTCGGTGGATGTCTGATACCAAGTTGGTTGGATAAACTTTGTCTATATTCAACTCAAGTACATGGGGCATGTTTATATAGATGAGGAGTACGGAGGGAGGAGAGAGTTATCGTTACAACAGATCATGGCGATCACACCGTGCGTGCAAGGGAGGGCGAAGCCGTCGTGCGTGGGAGTGTGGGCGTGGGCACCGGGAGACTCGCTCCTATAGTTATCTATCATCTGAACGTGGAGATGTACCATGTTTCCAATAAGCTGTGCGCCGGTCTTTCTACTCTACATGCCCGCGGGTTTCAATGCTTCCATAAGCCGCAACGGCCTCGAGCGAGTCATTGCGGTCAATGACTGGACCCCACGTCTTTACCTCACCAACCACAGCCTCAAATTGCCAATCGCTGCTGGCCCAAGAAAACAAGAGGTGGTGGAAAATTCTGGCAAGGTCCTCGTGGGGGTTAAATGCAAACATTCTTCGTAGGAGAAGCAAAAGGAATTCAGTAACAAGTATTGAAAAGTGATGCTCCCATATGAAGAGACTGCTGATTGTCCGATGTCTATATTGGATGGGTCATGCCATTGCCAGATTATACATGAGAGTTACATACGGATCATTTGATGTCCGACCAAGTCAGATGAAATCCATCCAATATATTCTTATTGGTACATATTAAATTCTTTAAAAAGGATCAATTACTCTGGCTTGTGATGTTTTCTATGTAGGACAATTATTCACTGTAAGAGCGATCGCCATGCCACTGATATAAAGCTCACACCAATATTATCATGTGCTAGCAACCGACAATACTGCATTGTTCAACAAATGTGTGTGCAAGCCGCCACCTCTAAGGCCCAGTCTAAATCAACTTGATGTCGCTGTCTCACCCATCCGTGCAGCTTATGACGCGGTGACTGTCTCGCCCATTCCTATGGTTTTATAAAGCCGTGGCCAATTCACGCGTCCGCGCCGTCTTCTAATGTCGCGGTCAATTCCTGCATATATATCACCAAATCAGAGCCACATCTACTCACACAAGATGTCCACTGGACATGCGCAAGTCGCCGCCCTGCGGTTCTGTTTATTCCAACAACTTTGAGAAGATTATAATATATTATCATCCTCCACTGGATGGCTCACTGGATAGGTGCACAAGTCGCCGCTACTGCGTTTTGTTTAACTTCAACAACCAGCTGGGATAAACCATTGGCCGGTTTACTCACACAACTCATACGTGGTCATTTTCAACCCACCGCGGTCGACTTCAACCTTCCATGGATTCACATCGCATTATCAACACCATGGATACATATTGAGTGTGGCGGAGGTCATCAACTCACCATTTCGTCTCCAGCTTCAGCACATTCCAGCGTTCTGCTGTTCAACTTTATGCCACATTATATCATGGTCAAATATGGAGAATCTTAAGCCAACTCCTCGAGTTGTCTTAAGACTCGGGGGCAACACAGTCATGACTCGGCAATTTTTGATAGTTCAGCAAATTCAAGAACCCCGGGCCATTGGAGGGAATATAACCCGGTCTCAGGTGCAACTGCCACATTGATGAAAGTTCAAAATCTAGCTCAAGGGAAATATGTTTCTCATGAAGCTTTGAGATCACAATATCTGGCTCATCTGTCCGGTTCAAGAAGAATCCATCTCTTGCAAGTTCGAGTCCTCAGAAAAATTAAAGGTTACCAAAGAGAACTTGGTGCCATGATGCGCGGTTCAAACATGGGTATCCTGCCTTATGGGCTTATCATATTATGATCAACTTAACAAAGCCGGCGTCCCTGAAATTCAGGGACTCTGTCGTTTCATCTCTGTGCATATGAGTCTTTGTTAATTGACCATATGTCCCTTGGGGGCTTCCAACCCATCGGGTTTAGCTTTCATACCCTCTTGACCGGCTTAAGTTTCCACATTATGAGTTACACCTACCTGTTTGCAACTTGCTACTCTGCCAGGTGACCCGCCGAACTCTTAACAGTCAATCTTTTTTAAGACCTTGAACTTGTTAAGGTTAAAATGGCGGCTTGTGTCACGTGAGAGCCGTCTTTCAGTGAGCTAGGATAAACTCAACGGTTGTGCGGCCTTGAAAGCACAAGGCCTGTGAGCCAACCTGTTTGGTTGTGTTTTGGAATCCGGCCTAACAAATATTTGAGCTTTTTGGTATGTCTCTCCATTGGGATTTTTGGATGTTTTCGTCTAAGATTTTGCTTTTCTGCAAATTTTGATTACCCGGGTCGTGAGACTCTAGGTTATGTTACCCATATCTGAATATCTCGAGTTTTCTCCCGCCCTGGCTTTTGACTTGAAGTCGCTAGTATGTTTTGGCTTGAATAGCCTTGGTTATGATCTTTTTAATTAGTCATATAAGGCTAAATATTTTTCGCTTGTTGTCGTGGAATTGTCACGGCAGATGTCCTACCGGAAGGACTTAGTCGTGGAGCCATCGCAACTAGGTTAGCTTAAAGGTGTTAATCGAGACTAAGGATACAGAGAATTTATACTGGTTCGGCCCCTTGCGGTGAAGGTAAAGGCCTACTCTAGTTTGGGATTGTATTGCTAGCATTTCGATTACTAGGGAGCGAATACGCTTGACCTAGTTCTCGATCTCTTGTTTTCTTGTCCTAAGCCGCTGCCGGGTCATCCCTTTATATACACAGGTTGAACCGGCGGTTCACAGAGTACCGGCAGGCTCATACATAACGTGTCCGACTCGGTGACTAACTACGCATACCTTACAACACAAGTCATACATAAATGGCGGTTCACCTTCCGGACCTCAAGTCTCTTATGGGCCTTGGACTGTCAATGGGCTCATATGACCCTCCATCTTCATTGGTAAATCGCCAGTGGTATGACCTGGCCCCTCTTGGGCAGTTCATACCCAATAGTCATATCCCCAACATTAGGCCCAGGTTAGTTTGAACTTGTTCATGTCAATCTTCAGTACCTGACCTGTCAAAAATTTGCATCACCTTAATTCAATAAACCTTTCTATAAATCGCCATGAAGTCAGCTCACAGAATTTTCTTAAGCCGCCATGACGTCACTTCACATTAACTTCGCACGTGTCCTAGAACATCTTAACTGATTGTTATCTTAATAAACGTCCCGAGAATTGAGGCGTCCATAGAGCCATATAATGATTTCGGACCTTCGATTCCCGTGCATGCCTTGAAGCCACCTCCTTATAAATAGGGTCAGGGGGTATTTATTGTTTCCTCCTTCGTCTTCCTCCTTCGCACAGCCGCACCACCGCTCGAGCTCCGCCGCTATGACCTCCGACCACTGCACTAACCTAGGCCGCTGCATTGACCTGGTCGGACCAGAGAACTTCGGCGCGCCACCGCCGCTCCTCATCACCTGTAAGTGCATCTCCTCCTTTCATCTCAGATCTATATTAGGGTTCAGGCCGTTCATCGGTGTTCTTGCCATTCTTGTGTTGTTTCCACCCACTTTGATAGCTTTCCGTGACGCCCCGAGACCGGCTCTTCAGAAGCCTTCCATGTTTTCCGTTGTACGTCATGTGATTTGTCTTGCTTGTTGCATTCATCATTGCATATTTTGCATGGCATCATGTCATCATGCCATCTTTTTCTTAAAGCTAACTAAAACTCAACTAAATAAATTGCATGGATCTTCGGTCCATTTAAGCCGAGGGAATTCACGTGGTGTTTCTCTTTATAACATAACATCCCAGTATTTAGGGACCTACTATAAATATTCCATTAGTTTGGAACCACCCTCAAACACACTTGCATTGTTAATTCCATGCATATCCTATTTCAAGTTCGTTCCCAAACTTTGCCCTTAATTCTTTTATTCGATTCCCAAGCTCCATGGTAATTCTCAACATCTTTGGAATGTCGTAAAGCCTAGCCTCCATTCAAACTCCTTGGCTCAAGTCAACTTGTTTGGGATTAACTTCTTCTAATTTGTTGGAACCACTTTTGTTGGGGAGGAGATTTTCCATAAAGCTATACAAAAATTTCCCATAATTTTCTTCTTCTCCATGGCCTCTTCTCTTAATACTTTTTGGCCTATCCCTTTTGCTGATAAGAGAGATTAAGAGAGAGGGAGAGGATTAGTGCAGCAACTCCAGGCCGGCCCATTCATCCAGCGCAGCCCACCAAGGCCCAGCCGCATCAGCCTCTAAGGCACACCTAACCCTCTAACCTAGCCCAATCCCAATCGATCTCCTCCTCCCTGTCTTCCTACTCGCGCCGCCAGGAGAGGAGCGCCCGTGCCCGATGCCCTCAGTGCCCGATCTGTTCTCTCCCTCGACCCCCTCGTCCCTCGCGCCCCTGTTGCTACTCCCAGCGCTGCCGACCCCTCCGACCGCGCCAACCCCGCCGCCAAGCGCTGCCTGACCTCCGGTCCACCGTCTCGTGTTGTTCCCCTACCGCGAGTCCTGCCGCCAGAGCGCAGAGCCCCTTCCTCGCGTGCCATCCACCGACGCGGCCTCCTGCTGGCCTCACCAAAGCCAGCGCCGCCAGCTCATCCTTCCACCTTGCCTCTCCGCAACCCCCGCTGATGCCTTCTCCCAACGTTGCCGGATGACGTCCAAGGAACCAATCCCCATGGCACCGTCGTCTCAAAGCCACGCCACCGGTGGGATCCTGCGTGCCTCCGCCCGGATGGGCCTGCGCGCCCGTTCCCGCCGCCTCAAGCCTCGCCTGCATCCCTGTTGCTCCTCCTCATGCCTCGTTCTCGCATCATCCGTGGCATCCGACGACCACAGGAGCCAACCTCCGCCATCTCCCTGGTCAAGTTGATGCCAGGGCCGACCCCAAGGCGCTCCTCTACTCCTCTCGCCTCTCGCCCCTGCCGCTAACCACCACCATCGTCTGCACTGCTGCTACCTTCGAGCACCATCGATGCATCTATGTGTGGAACCTGGCAAGTCCTGCACAGACCTGTATTCGCCAACTCCATCTACCAATGACCGCCTCTCAATTCGTCAAGTACACCGCCGGCAAGACCAAGGACACTCGAATGAGTGCTACTGACCGAGACATTTGTGCTACTACATTTTG
Organism: Triticum aestivum; assembly: GCF_018294505.1. Lineage (NCBI taxonomy): Eukaryota > Viridiplantae > Streptophyta > Magnoliopsida > Poales > Poaceae > Triticum > Triticum aestivum. The sequence goes on along the minus strand of NC_057800.1, from coordinate 283,182,659 downwards.
GACACGCCAAATCCCTCGAAAACATCAGATGCATCAAGATCACCCCGGTTGTTTCCAAGTACCACGACACTATGAAGACCTAGACTCCGAATGCTAGTACAACTACAAACCCGAAGAACTCAGTGGGATCAAATCCCCGGCGAGACCCATTCGTGGATTTCGTCAAGTTCGAGCACCGCTGAATGAGGGCTTTTGCCTTGCTCTTTTTGTACGCGTCAAGTTCCTCGTCGAAAGTATGTCAACATGATGACCCGACAAGTACCGTGGCATCGAAGTCCTTTGATGCGTCAAGTCCCTCTCCGACAATTGTTGAACTACCATCCCATGCATTACACCAAGTACCACAACGACGTTCGACATGTACCACTACACCGCACCGAAACGTCGAGTTCCTCGTTGTGACCCCGAACACCTACGAAGTGTGTACAACTACGAAGCGAGAACGACTACTTCCACTACTAATGTCTCGAGAACGTCTACTTCCTCTACTTTGCACAGAACGAGAACCATCCCTTTTGCATGCTTTAAAGGTATACCGCCGAGAACGACTGTCCGAGAATGAATGCTTGTGTTGTATGAGGTGCACCCTTTGTTTGCACCATGTCCGAATTTCCACTCATTTCCATGCCACTAACCCGTCGGAATCCGGTAGTCGGGAGCACCCCACCATATTGCTCAACTCGCTCACGCCCTATCTTTTCACGGGCATCTTAATCGAGTTACCGGAACCGGAATGTTGCCATGGCATCATTTCCGTTACATCGCCGTGGCACCCCTTTCTTTCTACCACGGTGACAAATGCTCTCATCACGCTCATGTCAACATTTTCATAAAATTGCATATAACTTGCACATGGCATCCGCATCATGTTAACAACTTCAAGAATGTTTAAATTGTTGGTTGCCTTAAATTGCTAAATGCATATGGGGATTTACCGGAATTGTTGTTTGGCGTTTCAGCCTCATTTAAACTTGCCTAGATAGATAATTTCTTTACTATTCTCCTCTTGCCATGTTTAACAACATTTAATATTGTTGAGTACCTAAACAAGAGATAACTAAATAAGTCATGTGGTGTTTCGTCAATATGCAACTCATTGCACATTGAGCTCCACTTAACTTGTAGTCTTGTCTGTGCACTTTGCCATGCCATGCATATTTAAACTGGACATGCATCATACTTGATTGTGCATCATGCCATGTTTATGTGATGGTTGTTCACCATGTTGTTTGCTTCTTTCCGGTGTTGCTTCTTCGGGTTAATTCCGCTAACGTCGCGTTTGTGAGGATTCGTTCGACTTCATCTGTTTGTCTTCTTCATGGACTCGTTCTTCTTCCTTGTGGGATCTCCGGCAAGATGGCCATACCCTCGGAATCACTTCTATCTTTGCTTGCTAGTTGTTCACTCTATCGCCATGTCACTCTACCTACCACTTGTTATATCATGCCTCCCATATTTCCATGTCAAGCCTCTAACCCACCTCTCCTAGCAAAGCGTTGTTTGGCTATGTTACCGCTTTGCTCGGCCCCTCTTATAGCATTGCTAGTTGCAGGTGAAGCTGAAGTTTGTTCCATGTAGGAACATGGATATGTTTGGGATATCGCAATATATGTTATTTACTTTAATGCATCTATATACTTGGTAATGGGTGGAAGCCTCGGCCTCATGCCTGGTGTTTTGTTCCACTCTTGCAGCCCTAGTTTCCGTCATGCCCGTGTTATGTTCCTTGATTTTGCGTTCCTTACGCGGTTGGGTGTTATGGGAATCCCTTGACAGTTCGCTTTGAATAAAACTCCTCCAGCAAGGCCCAACCTTGGTTTTACATTTGCCTAACAAACTGTACCTTTCCCTTGGGAGTAATTAACCCGAGGGTCATCTTATTTTAACCCCCCAAGGCAGTGCTTCTCTAAGTGTTGGTCCTAACTAGAGCACCGTGTAGGACCGTCCCTTGGCAACTTGGGTTATGTTGGTACCTGTATACTTAGCTTATCTGGTGTTGCCCTGAGAACGAGATATGTGCAGCTCCTATCGGGATGATGGTGCATCGGGCGGTCTTGCTGGTCTTGTTTTACCATTGTCGAAATGTCTTGTAACCGGGATTCTGAGACTGATCGGGTCTTCCCAGGAGAAGGATTATCCTTTGTTGACCGTGAGAGCATGTGATGGGCTAAGTTGGGACACCCCTACAGGGTTTGAACTTTCGAAAGCCGTTACCGCGGTTATGTGGTAGATGGGAATTTGTTAATATCCGGTTGTAGAGAACTTGAAACTTAACTTAATTAAAATGCATCAACCGCGTGTGTAGCTATGATGGTCTCTTCTCGGCGGAGTCCGGGAAGTGAACACGGTTCTTGTGTTATGCTTGAATGTAAGTAGTTTCAGGATCACTTCTTGATCATTTCTAGCTTCATGACCGTGTGTTGCTTCTCTTCTCGCTCTCTTTTGTGTAAGTTAGCCACCATATATGCTAGTGCTTGCTGCAGCTCCACCTCACTACCGTTTCCTACCCATAAGATTAAATAGTCTTTATCTCGCGGGTGTGAGATTGCTGAGTCCTCGTGGCTCACAGATACTTCCAAACAGTTGCAGGTGCCGATGGTACCAGTGCAGATGACGCAACCCAGCTCAAGTGGGAGCTCGATGAAGATCTTGATCGTTGTTTTGTTTCGTTTCCTATTGATCAGTAGTGGAGCACATTTGGGACGATCGGGGATCTAGCATTTGGGTTGTCTTCTTTTATTTTGGTTCCGTAGTCGGACCTTTGATTGTATTCTGGATGATGTATGTTTAACTTGTATTTGTGTGAAGTGGCGATTGTAAGCCAACTCTTTATCCCTTTCTTATTCAGTACATGGGATTCTGTGAAGATTACCCCTCTTGCGGCAAACCTACCATGCGGCTATGCCTCTAAGTCGTGCCCTGACACGTGGGGATATAGCCGCATTGTGGGTGTGACACTTTCAATCTGAATAAACCTCGAACCTTGCACGGAAGTATTTTTAGCATTCATTTTTATCATTAGAAGAACATCTCCCCGTGGATAATCTCATCGAAACGTCCACACTTTCCACTATCGCCACCTTAGGTTTAGCATTTTACTGCCTTTTTTAAAACCGTGGTAGATCCAAAATTATTGCTCCATCTTGTAAAATCTGTTTGTCCAATACTTAGCCAAATCTGAAGTACCATAACTGCTATGGCAGCTTATACCGTAAACCATGATCCATCTTAAGGCACTAAATCTTGTTAAACTGCCATGCTTTTAGAACTTTGCCTGACCCGGTAATGTAACTCCGGTTTAACCATGCTTGCTCCTAATCTTAATTCGGCAACATATATCTTGACTGTTAAACCCTGTCTGGCTTAATAACAAAATCCTTAATCCGGTAGGTACCATTAGTCCCCTTTTAAGCAGCCAATACTTCAATGTTCATAGCCCGGCTTAATCTGTCAATTGTTCATAGCACCTTACCTTTGAATCAATGATCCATTCTAATTGCATGACCTTAAACTGGTAATGTTTTCTTCATTTAGCACCTTGTTATCGAAGATGGTCAAGACCATCACTGCCTGCAACTAGGTTGTTTCCCGGGTCATGGAAGAAGACTTGAACACGTACGTTCAGACTAGCGTTTTAGCCAAGAAAGAAACTATCCACCGGAGTGTTCTGGGAATGAAACTCGCCCTAAGCCCAAACATAGTGAAGTGGTGGTTTTTATGGATCATATGGTCCGGAGCTTTACTCCTCCCAGCTCAACATTCTTCCGTGATGTGCCGCATTTCTTCAAACTCCATCCACAAGATATCGAACCAAACTCCGTTTCAAACATCTGCAATTTCCAAGTATTCAGCAAGGTGTACCTTCAACAGGAGCCCACTGTCGGTGTCAAAACCAGCGGATCTCGGGTAGGGGGTCCCGAACTGTGCATCTAGGATCGATGGTAACAGGAGGCGGGGGACACAATGTTTACCAAGGTTCGGGCCCTCTCTATGGAGGTAATACCCTACTTCCTGCTTGATTGAACTTGATGAATATGAGTATTCCAAGAGTTGATCTACCACGAGATCATAATGGATAAACCCTAAAAGTCTAGCCTGACTAAATTATGAGGATCTATCTACAGACCTAGCCCTCCGGATTATATAGACACAGGAGGGATCTAGGGTTACACAAGGTCGATTATAGAGAAAGGAATCTTCATTGTTGATCACCAAGCTTTCCTTCCACGCTAAGGACAGTCCCATCCGGACACGAGTAGAGTCTTCGGTCTTTGTATCTTCCCGGCCCATCAGTCCGGCCCATATCCAATAGGCCGGACACCCAAGGACCCCTTAATCTAGGACTCCCTCAGTAGCCCCTGGACTAGGCTTCAATGACGATATGTCTAGCGCGTAGATTGTCTTCGGCATTGCAAGGCGGGTTCCCCAAGATAGTCTTCGGATAAAACAAATGTGTCCGGATCTGCAACACAGGTACCACACACGACTGCAGAGAATATAATATTTCACGAGTTCCATCTGCTGTCAACTTTTTGCAAGATGACATCACGTCTGTCCGGTCATTATATCGAACCGTTTTTGTCCGCCGTTCCATTTTTCGAGATGTGGTTTCCATTGGCACGTCTTGTCAAAGCAGAGATCGTGTCCCCTTATTGCGGGATTCACATCAATGCGGGCGTGGGTAATCCAACCATGCCATTTACACAGCCCTTGGGAATAGGCGAATTTTAGGGCGAGTGGGGAGGCGTTCGATATTCACTGCCTTTATAAGGGGATAAGGATCCCTCTTCTTCTCCCACGCCTTCTCACTTCCTCTGCCCTTCCAGCCTTGAGCTCTAGTGCCCAAGTTCTCAGCTTTTCCCCACTCGAGCAAGCACTCAACCATGTCCGAATCCGAAGGTCAAGGCAAGTGGATGGCCTCCTCCACCAAGGAGAAGGATATTACGGAGCTTCGGGCGGCCGGGTATCTCGTGAAGGAAATCGCCCACTGTCTTCCAGCCAAGGGGCAAGTCGTCCCCACACCGAAGCCCAACGAGAGGGTGGTATTCATACCTCATTTCATCCGCGGGCTAGGGTTTCCACTCCATCCTTTCGTCCGCGGGATAATGTTCTATTATGGGCTAGACTGCCATGATCTAGCCCCGAACTCTTTCCTCAACATCTCGGCGTTCATCATCGTGTGTGAGGCCTTCCTCCACATCCAACCCCACTTCAGGCTGTGGCTCAAGGTCTTCAACATGAAGCCGAAGGTGGTGGATGGCCTGCACGCGGAGTGCGGAGGCGCCATGGTGAGCAAGTTGACCAATGTATCCTGGCCAAAAGGTACTTTCGTGGAAACCGTCAAGGAATGGCAGAAACTATGGTTCTACATCACAGAACCCCGCGGCGCCACCTGGGCCACGGCTGCCGAATTCAACTCCGGCGCTCCAATGCGACTCACCTCCTGGGTTGAGAAGAGCCCGATTTGGTCTTCGTCACACAAGATGATAGCGCTGCAGACGCGCGTTCAAAGCATGGTGGATAAAGATATCAAGCTCGTCGATGTAATCCATGTGATGCTAGTTCACCGGATTCTCCCGTGCCAAAGCAAAAGTCGCCCTTTATGGGAGTTCAATCCGAAGAAGCACCAAACCCTGAAGAGGCTCTTCGAAACCACTCACAAAGATGCCTGGAAGTTGCTCTTCAAGGGCAACGAGACACCGCCAGCGACAGACTCGGACCACGGGCAAGACATTAACCACCCCGCCAATGAGGTAAGTTTTTTAACGCATCCTCTACTTGCTTGTTTCAAGGATGATATCTGAACTTTTAATATCATTGCTTCTTCAGGAATGGATGGAGAGGGCGAAGCGGATTCGGTGTCCGGCTCTGCTACCTGAGGAACCAGTCATCCCGCGTCTAGCGAAGATGCTGGTACCGGCACCCTATACGACGCCGAAGAAGAAGGCCAAGGGGAAGGACAAGGGGGCCTGGAGTGTCCCCCGCCGCAAGGGCGCTTCGAACGTGACGTCCGAAGACAAGACCCGCTCATCCGCCGCCGAAGACTACGATGATGAGGAGGAGGAGGAGAGAGACTCTCCCCCTGATTGGGGGAGGAAGAAGAGGGCGGCCTCCACAAATCTGGAGGCGGAGGTGCCCAAGAAGGGGAAAGGCCCTCTCGTGGACAGCTCCGCATGGGACGTCGACAGCAGTCCGGAGCGACGCCCCCGGAACAAGCCCCTGGCCGCATCGTGAGTACTAAGAACCCACACACGTCCATTTGTCTGGCTTCTCCTCCTTATGGTTTTTATATGGTTTAATCATGTTATTGCAGTCCAACCCACGATGGCTTCCAGCGATCCTCATCAAGAGGCTCGTTGGATTCAAAGGCAATGGCCAGACACCGCCAGCCGCTTACTCTCCCAAGTCTAAGGGAGACGACAAGGTGCTGTCCCAAAGGACCATCCCAGGCCAGGGAGAGGTTCAGGAGGCCGTCAAGGTGGCGCCGGAGATCGTTCCTTGGGAATATAAGGAGGAATGAGGCCTCATGGACATCATTCCTGATTCAGCCTATTATGAATAAACATGTTTGCAATGACAACTAGAGATCATAGTTTCTTGTGCCATGCTTGATTAGCTAGGAGCTTATAATGGTTTACCTTGCGTGCCAACATGCTATTAAAATGGTTGTGATGTGGTATGATAGGGTGGTATCCTCCTCTGAATGATTTAAGTGACTTGACGTGGCACATGTTCACGCATGTAGTTGAAATAGAATCAACATAGCCTTCATGCTATTTATGTTCATGGTGGATTATATCCTACTCATGCTTGCATTCGGTGTTGATTAATTTTAATGCATGTTTATGACTGTTGTCGCTCTCCAGCTGGTCGCTTCCCAGCCTTTTTCTAGCCTTCACCTGTACTAAGCGGGAATATTGCTTGTGCATCCAATCCCATAAACCCCAAAGTTATTCCATATGAGTCCACCATACCTACCTATATATGGTATCTACCTGCCGTTCCAAGTAAATTTGTATGTGCCAAACTCTAAACCTTCAAATAAATATCCTGTTTTGTATGCTCGAATAGCTCATGTATCAACTAGGGCTGTCCATATCTTCCATGTTAGGCGGGTTATTCTCAAGAGGAGTGGACTCCGCTCCTCACTCACGAGAAAGTGGCTGGTCACCGGGATGCCTAGTCCCATGCTTTATGCAAATCAAATCAAAATAATTGCAAACAAAACTCCCCCTGGGACTCTTGTTAGTTGGAGGCACTCATTGTTTCGAGCAAGCCATGGATTGATGCTTGTTGGTGGAGGGGGAGTATAAAATTTACCATTCTGTTTGGGAACCGCCTATAATATGTGTAGCATGGAAGATATCGCCATCTCTTGGTTGTTATGTTGACAATGAAAGTATACCGCTCAAAATATTATTCACCTCTATTTCAAAACCGAGCTCTGGCACCTCTACAAATCCCTGCTTCCCTCTGCGAAGGGCCTATCTATTTACTTTCATGTTGAGTCATCATCCTCTTGTTAAAAAGCACCAGTTGGAGACCACCACAGTCATTTGCATTCATTACTGTTAGTTTACATTGACTATGACTTGACTGGATCTCTTTTACCATGAATTACAATGTCTAGTCAGTCGTTGATCTTTAAAGGTGCTCTGCATTTTTGTTTTGCGGTCTTAGAAAGGGCTAGCGAGATACCATCTTGTTATATCATATTATGATTGTTTTGAGAAAGTGTTGTCATCCGAGATTTATTATTATTGCTCGCTAGTTGATTATGCCATTGATATGAGTAAACACGAGACCTATGCATCATTGTGAATATGGTTAGTTCATAATCTTTGCTGAAAACTTGAATGATGGCTTTACATATTTACAACAACAAGAGCAAACAGAGTTTGTAAAAGTTTTTCTTTATCACTTTGAGTTTATCAATTGAATTGCTCGAGGACAAGCAAAGGTTTAAGCTTGGGGAGTTGATACGTCTCTGCCGTATCTACTTTTCCAAACACTTTTGCCCTTGTTTTGGAACTTGCATGATTTGAATGGAACTAACCCGGACTGATGCTGTTTTCAACAGAATTACCATGGTGTTATTTATGTGCAGAAAAAAAAGTTCTCGGAATGACCTGAAACTTCATGGAACGTCTATTTGGAATTAATAAAAAATCCTTGCAAAAGATGAATGCCAGGGGGCCCACACCCTCGCCACGAGGGTGGGGGGCGCGCCCCCTACCTCGTGGGCCCCCTGGAGGTCCTCCAACCTCAACTCCAACTCTATATATTTGCATTCGCAGAGAAAAAAAAATCAGAGGGAAGGATTCGTCACGTTTTACGATACAGAGCCGCTGCCAAGCCATAAAACCTCTCGGGAGGGCTGATCTGGAGTCCGTTCGGGGCTCCGGAGAGAGGAATCCGTCGCCATTGTCATCATCAACCATCCTCCATCACCAATTTCATGATGCTGACCGCCGTGCGTGAGTAATTGCATCGTAAGCTTGCTGGACGGTGATGGGTTGGATGAGATTTATCATGTAATCGAGTTAGTTTTGTTAGGGTTTGATCCCTAGTATCCACTATGTTCTGAGATTGATGTTGCGATGACTTTGCTATGCTTAATGCTTGTCACTAGGGCCCGAGTGCCATGATTTCAGATCTGAACCTATTATGTTTTCATCAATTTATGAGAGTTCTTGATCCTATATTGCAAGTCTATAGTCACCTATTATGTGTTATGATCCGTTAACCCCAAAGTGACAATAATCGGGATACTTACCGGTGATGACCGTAGTTTGAGGAGTTCAAGTATTCACTATGTGTTAATGCTTTGGTTCGGTACTCTATTAAAAGGAGGCCTCAATATCCCTTGGGGCATCAAATGACCTCCAAATGGAACGGAATTTGACAGGCGGCTTACCGGTGATGAACCAAGGCCACTCGACAAATCTCGACCCATTCCGAGAACGTTTTCCCCCCGCTCATGAAACAAGATTAGAGGGGTGTACGGGTGCATGTGGGAGTGTCGGATTGCGAAACAAACAACGAGGAATATGACCGGATGGATGAGACGAACATGAATGCAAATGAGATGCAGATGATGACATGAGATGAAATGCATGACATAAAAAAATGCAAAACAAAGACAAAAACCCAACCACGAAGGGATTATCATATCACAATAGTCGGAAATGCATTTGAAATTTATGAAACTTGGCATGCTAGCATGGAACGGCATCAACATGCCGTGGTAAAAATATTATCCCATTTGGGGCAAGTTGGGGTATATGATTCTCACAACAAGCCTCATGGTAACGGTAGGGAACATTTCACCTTTCTGGACAAAACTATGTCCATTACCTCTTCATAATTTCAATATTTTTTCTAGTATCAACATTGAACAACATGAGTGTTGTGCTAATTTTAGGAATTTTTCTGGGTTCATTTGGACATTTTTATAAATTAACTGAGTTTCCTACGCATTTATGTGCGTAATTCAAATTTGAACTACCGACACATGCTCGAGTGCATGTAAATTTGTTGAAAAATCAAATATGTGTCCTTGGTTGCATGCTTAGGTCCCATGCAAGAAATGGGAATGAATGTCAAACACCTTGCCACCATCGCTCGGCCGCAAACATTCAGATACATGGTTTTTAAATTTTAGTAAATCCAAAACTTCTCTGAAGTTCATGAAACTTGACATGCTATCATGGAGCGGCATCAACATGTTGTGGTAAAATTTTTGTCCCATTTGGGGCAGGTTTGGGTATAAGCTTCTCGCAAACCAGAGCTTCTCGCAACAAGCCTGATGGTTTCAGTAGGGAACATGCCACCTTTGGGGACGAAACGATATCCATTGCCTCTTCTTGCTTTCAAATTTTTTCTTGTGTCAACATAGAATGACAGGAGTGTTGTGTCAATTTTTGGGATTTTCGGGGTTCGCTTGAACACTTTTATACATTAACTTGGTTTTATATGCATTTTATGTGCATAACTCAAATTTGAACTACAGGCACATGGTCCAGTGCAGAAAAATGGGTTGACATATCAAATGTGTGTCCTTGGGTGCATGCTTAGGTCCCATGCAAAAAATGGGAATGAATTTCAAACACAAGAGCATTGTTGATTGCTGAGAAAACATTGCGATACTTTGTTTTTAAATTCTAGTAAATCCAAACCTCGTCTAGAATTCATGAAACTTGGCATGCTATCATGGAATGGCACCCGACATGCTGTGTTATTTTTTGTGTCCATTTTGAGAGAAGGCACACTCGAATAACAGCCAACAAAGGCATTTGAAACAAATAGCTGCCACTCTGACATCTCAAACATTTGTATAATTTAAATCATGTGCGTTCTGTTAACCATTCACGTGATGCCACGTGTCTATCTTTCAAGTTTGATGCCACGTGTCTATCTTTCAATGGCTAGATGATGTGTCGTGCGGACAGCTGCTTTACTGAACAGGAGGCTTGCAAGCGCAATCCGGTACGCAGATTGGCTGAGAGGCGTGCAAGCTGTCCTCCAATGCACAGGCTCACCGAGAAGCGTGTGAGTTGTACGCTGCGCAGGCTCACTGGGAAGCAAGCCCTTTGACATTCATGTCTGCCCTCCTTGCTCACATCCTCTCCATTAATGGTGTCTGAGCCGCCGTTTAATATAGGAGGCCTTACTGTTTGCCTCCCATTCCCCTCCCTCCTATAGACCTCCACCAATGCCATGGCGCAGAAGGATCATCTGCCACTAGTCTTCAAGTTTGGTGAAGTCGACTCCGAGTAGGAGGAGATAGAATATAAGGAGGAATGCGGCCTCATGGACATCGACTCCCACAATCTCTGTAGCATTGACGGGCTGGTTGCAGAGCACTATCGCAGAGCTGGAACATGTGGGCATCGACGAGATCTTCGTGGACCCGCGCAAGCTCGTGTACATGCCAGCGCCAGCACCCATCCATGTGCCCATGCGCGCCCCTGCACCCACCGTGGCGCTAGTCCCCGTGCATCTGCCTGCACCCGCTGCGCCTGTGCCCGTGCGCGTGCCCTCCTCAGTGGCATGGGATGCCGCTGTCGACCACTACCTCACAGCGCCGCCAGTTGCCGTCCTCCCGTGCCCCGCCCGTCGATCGTTCGACGACATGATGCTTGATTTCCAAGTGAAGAACATTCTGTGCTCCCTTGCAGACTTCAACTACGGCATCCTGGAGGACAACAACGCTGGCGCGGCACGCTGCCTCTACCGCAGACGCCGGAAATAGGTTTTTTGGGTTTAATACTGTCTCTCCATCGTATGAATATAAATTCATAGTGTGACTGAATGAAATATATGGTTTGAATGAACTTGTGTTTTTCTCTCTTAATGTACATACTTATCAAACGATTTTGTTTAAAAAATGTCAATGGTTTTTAAATATAAAACACTCCTCTCAAATGTTTTAGTTAGAATAGCCGTATGCAAACCGACGGCTTCCCCAGGAAGCCAAGGGAAAATGTGCCAAGCTGGATTTGTGCAGCTCTTGATCACAAACGTTTAAGATAGAACACCCGTATGCAAAGTGAGAGCTATGGTCTTCCCCAACGCAGGATTTGTGCATCTCTTCAACGCAAACTGTCGTGGAATTGTCACGACAGATGTCCTAATGAAAGGACTTAAACATGGAGCCATCGCAACTAGGAACCTTAAAGGGGTTAAACGGGACAAAGGACACGAGGATTTTATACTGGTTCAGCCCCTTGCGGTGAAGGTAAAGGCCTAGTCCAGTTGAGGTGATATTGCTAGGTTTTTGATGACCAAGGAGCGAATACGCTTAACCTGGCTCTCGATCTGTTGTTTCTTGTCCTAAGCCACCACCGGGTCGTCCCCTTATATACACGGGTTGACGCCCTGCGGCCTACAGAGTCCCGGCCTGCTCATACAACGTGTCCGGCTCGGTGACGTATCTTACATGCCTTTCATTACAAGTCTATTCATACATGGCGGTTTATACGTATGGGCTTAAACTGCCTCTGGGCTTTGGCCTATCATAAGCCTAATTGTGAACCGCCACCTTGTATACTTCTGGGGCTTCATACCGGTGAACCGCCTTTGTGGTTGACCCGGCCCCTCCTGGGTGGGTTATATCTAGTAGTCATATCCCCAACATTAGGCCCCAGGTTGATTTGAACTTCGTTCATGTCAATCTTCAACACTTAGAAAAAAATCCATCTACCACTGCTGTGAAAGCCTTGTAACCCACCATGACGTCATCTCCAGGAATTTGGGAAACCCGCCACAACGTCACCTTAATGGATCTTTATCTTAAATGCCTTCCAAAAATTGAGGCGTCCAATTAGCTGGATAATCATCATTTTGGTCTCCTCGTCTTTCGCACCTACCTATCGCCCCTTTCCTTATAAATAGGATCCGAAAGCCATCTAAGATTTTCCTCCTTCTTCCTTCTCTCGCAATCCCTCTGCCGCTCGAGCTCCACCGCCACTGCAGAGCACTTTGTCTTCCTCAACCTCGGCCGCTGCATCAACCTGAGTTGATCCAGATAACGACGGCGACCCTCCACAGCAGATCTGCAGCTGTAATCCGCACTAGGGTTTGCGAGCTTCTTCGTGTTCTTTGTAGTTCGTCGGAGTTCATCGTAGTTCAACCTCCAGGCTACACCATGAGCCTCTTTGATATGAGAACGGCGTTAAACTGTTGTGGTAGCTGTTTTATTTCTTCTTTCAGTATCAGTAGATCCCCTTTCTTGGAAGAAAATTCTTGTGCAAGCTCATGAACTCATTTGTACTGACTTTTAGGTCTAGATTTATTTTTCTTTTCTCAGGAGCCGTTGATCCAAAGTAATATCTGCAGTCTGTGAAACTTTTTTACCTCAGTACTTAGCCAATCTTTTGTTGCTGACAACCTTTGAATATCCTTAGTCATGGCGGCTTACCATGCCGGCTTATTTTTCCTTCATATACGATTAGCCCTTATTTAAGCCCCCATTACACATCTGTATTGCAATCATTAACCTGTAATTCCTCCAATTGACATGAACCGGAAAATTACTTCCTTTTTAGCTTGTCTCTTCGCCATGCCGCCAAAGACGATGACAGTTTGCAACTGGGTCCCTTCCACAGTCACTGAGGACACTCTGAAGGATTCTGTCACCGTTGGGTATTTACCAGAGAAGAGCGTCATGTCCTACCATGCCCCTGACCCGGCTGAATAAAAGCCTCAGCCAAAATATGGTGAAATCATCGTCTTTACTGATCATATGAACCGGGGTTTTTCACCGCCCGGCTCAAAATTCTTTAGAGAGGTACTACATTTTTTCAAGCTTCATCCGCAAGATATTGGACACAATTCCAAATCAAACATCCGTAGTTTCCAAGTTCTCTGCGAGGTTTATCACCAAGAAGAACCTACTGTTGAACTCTTCAAAGAGTATTTCTATTTGAACCGCCAGAATGAATACAACATTGGCCCCAGCTTGGAACTTGGTGGGATTTCAATTCAGCGCAGACAGGATGTTGTCTTTCCTTTAGTAGTCTTGCCAAGCCATCCCAAGGACTGGAACAAAACTTGGTTCTATTGCAAAGATACTTCGCCAGCTGATGAAAAACCAATACCGGGTTATCGCGCTGAGCATCTAGATGCTAAGTATTCACTCCCTGATAAGCTTTCTGCCACTGCACGTGAGAAACTCATCCCAACCATCAAAAGGGTTCAAGCCTTGTTAGGAAATGGCTTAACTAGAGTTGACTTGATCTGCTGTTGGATCGCATGGCAGATCATCCCTCTGAGCCACCGATCTGACTTGATGTACAACTATACCGGGGGAGCAGATGATCCGTTACGCCATAGCTCCCTACGTCTGACTGAAGAAGCCATTGTTGAAATGTCAACCACCCTCGTCAATAGAAAATATGAAGACTGCAGCAAAGTAGGATTGAATCCTTTCTGTAAACTTAACCCGGCACCAGATGTAAATCCCCTTGACTCCTTTTTCTTCAACACTTAAGTATTTGCATGCGTTTCAACCTGTTATTTTCGTACAGGCCAAATCTGACTCTTGGAAGGCCAACTATGATCATGAGGCTGCCAAAAAAGCTAGAGCTGCCGCAATAGCTGCCAAGAAGATGGCCAAAAAATCTAAGAAGAAACCAACTGCTACTGATATGTTCAAGTTGGATGGCGTCTCTGAGTCGGAGGTAGCCCTTGACTCTCTTGGCTTGCTTTTCAACAACCTTATTATCATTTACTATTACCAGGATGACACGGGGGCCAGCCAGGTAGTAGAAGAAGAGGTAACTATTATTTCCTCCGACTCAGAACCTTTGCCAAGGCAGAAACCTCGGCGGGTAACCCAGAAAGTAAGGTTTTCACACCCCTTGGCTTATTTAGATCCTCATTTTCTTATGAAAAAGCAACAACATGAGAGTCGTCGTCAGACCCGGGCAAGTGGGGACGATGAGTTACCCTCCGGCTTACCAAAAACTCCTCGGAAACGCCAGAATGGGGCTCTTTTACCTCTTAACTATGATGAACGAGTCACTTTTATAAATCACTCAACTATAATTCCATTTTTTATAGGATATTGCTCGTTCCTCCTCTAGTGATTCCTCCCAAACTCACCTGCCAGCTTTTAAGACCGCCCCCGGGTAAAGATAATTATCCTTCTTCTGCACCTTTACGCCTGTATCATTATATTGACTCTTTGAATTCTCCTTAGTGTTCAAGCAAGGTCCAAGAAGGCCAAGGTGGCCAAACCGGCTGAAGCCCTGAAAGTCACTGAATCGCTGCAGCCGACTCTTGCCTTAGAACAGACTGAAGCACCAGAAGATCCTCCTCTCAATGCTTAACCTAAAATGCCTGAGCCGTCTGTTGACGAAACCACTATTGATCCGTCAAGTATTGAACCGTCAAGCTCAACTAACCCACTGGAGATTTATGTTGATGATGTTGTAATTACTGGCACCGGATTTACTGAGCCGGGAAATCCAATGATACTAGCAAGACATTCGGCCAAACAAGAAGTCATGGAAAGACGGAAAGTAAGGTTTGACGTCTCACACTATGCTCATTTGTGTACTAGTGATGTATTATCCGGCTAGGTCAGTCAAGTGCATTCCAGCCGTGACTTGGAGATTGAAATACTTAAGCAACTTCACCAGAAGTATGAGGTATGTCATCCGGTTTTATATATACATCCTTCCAGCCCCCAAGTCTTCCGATTATGAGAAACTAGAATAATCTATAAAATTGAAATATTTACAAGCTTCTGTCCTAGATCCCTCCAAGTCCAGTTTATACACTGTAACACCGGATTCTAATGATAGCATAACCTTGCGTTGGTAGTCCTCAAGGGCCGGTTTAATCTGTAGGAATAAGCCGGTCCTATTAATTATTATATAAAGGAACAGAACTTGGCTGTATAACCCCCATAAGTTGGATGGGATTGTTTAATAGCACACCCAGCCCCCATAAGTCGGCTGGGATTGTTTAATAGCACACCCAGCTTATCTTTAGGAAGAAAAACACGCAATGTGCATTAGCCCCCATGTGCCAACTGTTGTTGCTTGCAAAGCACTTGGGACTTTAGAAAGAGCCGATTGTTCTAAAAAAATTGTGCTGACAGACATTAGCCCCCAAGTGTCAAGCGGTTTCGCTTGCGAATCACTTGGGACTTCTGAAAAATCCAATTCCTTTGACAATAAGTTTGCGCTGACAGATATTAGCCCCCAAGTGCCGAGTGTTATTGCTTGCAAAAGCACTTGGGACATATTTTTATAATCCGCCATGAAACTAACACCCTTATTCTGTGTACAGGCTGTAACCACAGAACTGGAATCCCAATTGACTGAAGCCAAGACCCGATTGTCGACTCAGGAGATTGAAACAAAGAAAATTGAATCCAAACTCCAGTTGAGCATGTCTGGAGCAGAGAAACTGAAGACCGGTTTTAATGCAGAGAAAAAGTCTTGGACTGATGAGAAGACTGCCCTGACACAGCGTGCTGAAACGACCGAGGCGGCTCTCAAGGAAGTTACCGCTGAACTCACCGGTTTAAAGAACCGTGTGTCTCAGATGGTCTATGCAATCTTTGGTGAGTCACCTTATTATTTATTTAAAGTCTATTTTTGTCACCACAATATGAGCCACCTGCTTAACCTATTGGAAATACCTCACAGGTCCCCGAAGCAGCAATCTGAATCAAAATAGCTTGATAAAGCTCAAGGCGGTTTACACCCTTGTGGAGCAACTGTATACTTGAGCTCAACGGGCTCTTGCCATTATCTCCCTAGGTAACCAAGGACCAAATTTATTGAGTGTTGTGTTAAAGAAGCTATCCATCTTACCCGACAGGTTTCAAGAAGTCAAGCGCTCCTGTGCGAGAGCCGGAGCCATAACTGCCTTAAGCCGCTCCAAAGACTGGGTATCGGAGCTAGACCTGGCGGATGTAGCCAAGGGGTACCCCAGCTTTAAGGAAGATGGGAGTCCCTTCGACCAAGAAGAATTTGCTTCTTGTGTAAAAGAGATTCGTCCTCATGCCACCATTATTGCCGAAGAAATCAATCTTACCAAGTATCAGCCGGGTTTTGATGCTGAGAATAAAAAGATGGCGACTCCTTTGTATAAAGTGACGGATCTAATCCTGTCGGTTCGCCAGCACACCTTCGCCCCGGAAATTGACCCGTCTGGTCTAATTGATGATGAAGCTGAGTTCGTCACCCTTCATGGCTTTGCTTGGTCCAAGCCCAACTTCCAAACGGTGGAGGAAGATGAA
The DNA here is from genome assembly GCF_018294505.1 of Triticum aestivum. Classification (NCBI taxonomy): domain Eukaryota; kingdom Viridiplantae; phylum Streptophyta; class Magnoliopsida; order Poales; family Poaceae; genus Triticum; species Triticum aestivum. The sequence continues at coordinate 283,165,900 of NC_057800.1, read as the reverse complement.
TCAGCAAGGGATGAGTCATAACCATCCAATTATCTCGCACATGATTGATGAGCCGACTTTAGTTTATGATCTTCTATGGGAGTTTAAAAACAACATTATCCCTTTTGGCTCCAAGCACCTTGTAATAGGCTAGCTTAAAACTTCATGTTCCGCTTATGCCATTGTGCATATTGTGCTGCGTACAACACTTTTATCCGTCATGTGAACATATTCCTTACGTCCTTTATAATATCAGTAATGTTTGAATCTATTCCTGCATGTAAAATATAAAAACTCTCCTGGCGTTTTATCGCCGGACGGGTCAAAACGCCCAATACACAGTCATGGAAACCAACATAAATGTATAATCAAGGATGGAAACCTTCTGATTGAAGAAATATAGATAAACCTATTTGTCGGTGTGGAACGACACCTATCGGATCACATGAATCCCTACTACGGTTGCCGGGGCGCGGGGTTGCGAGTAGATCAGGGCTAGTAGACAGCAGAAGGATCGTTTACCCAGGTTTGGACTGCGAGGATGCGTAAAACCCTAGTCCTGCTTTGGTGGGTGTATTTCTGAGAGTTCTTGAGCTCTCGAACAAGCTGTGGTCAGCGTGTGGTTCCAAAGAGCTGAATCCCTCTCCTCGTCGCCTCCGGCCTCCTTTTATAGGAAAAAGGGGTTGCCACAGTGGCACACAGGAGGTGGAAAGGTCTACAGTGGCACGAGGTTATCCCTCATATTACAGGACAAGGTGCATTTAATGCATCAGTTATGTGTGCTCTTACTTTATCGGGGTCGGGGGCGAGGCCCGTCCCAACCGTCGCCGCTCCTCCTCGCTTCGACATGCGCCTCGGCCGGGGATGTATGCGGTGCCATGTACGCAGGCAGGCAGCTGAGTTGGCGTGGTGGTGGATCCTTCACGAAGATCTGCATGCCGCCACATAGGCGCTTGATGAGTAGGCCTGGGAGCTGTATGTTGCCACGCAGGTGCTCGCCCAGCTGGTTGGGCTGGCAGCTGCATGCGAACAGCGGTGGAAGTTTGGTTGACGTGGGCTTGGCGGTAGCCTTGCCGGCATCTGTGGCGAGGGCCTTGCCGGGTGGCCCAACAAGGGTCTCGCCTTGGCGTGTTGTCGTCCCCGGCAAGGATCTTACTGGGGGTCTAGTGGCCTTCCTTGGCAAGGATCTTGCCGAGAATTGTTGTCTTCTGATCTGATCATGAATATGTCTTCACAAAGATCTATATCCCACCATAGGGGTGCCTTCCCGAGTCCTGGCCCCATGCTAATGATGGCACTGGGGGCCGTGCGCTCAAGGGTGGCTCGCTCTATTGGTGCGGGGCGAGCTGCCCCAGCAAGAGTCTTGTCGCGGCCGCTGAGGCCACCCGGGAAGGGTCTTGCCGGGGGAACTTCTTCGTCCCTCTGCTCTTTGTGGTCTTGGCCTTGGCGTTGCTTTGATTATCTTGGGCTTCGATCTTACCTTGGCTCACCTCCCTCGTTCTGCTTGGTAAGGCCGTGGGCGCGGCTCTGACTGCCCGTGCACAGGGAAAAGGGGTACAAAGATGTGCCCATATTTTTGTACACCGACAGGAGCCCCCGGGCCTGGGCCACACATAAGCGCAACGCGTTGTTGGGCCAGGCCCAAAACGGTGCGCGGGCAGGTGTGGCGGTTTTTACTATGGTAAGATTCTTTGTGCGCTCCGCCTCCCACGACCGGCGCGTGTGGCGCAGCGTGGAGGGGTGTGCGTGAGGTGGGCGGCATGCGTGGGACGGTTTCCACACGCATGCGTCACATCGCAGTAAATAGGCGGCTCGCGTCTTCTCCGTAAAAAGAGGGAGGCATGGAGGCGCGGCTCATTTATTGAGCAGGGTCGGGGTGCGGTCTTCAAGGCGTCCACTCCCCACGCTCACGGGGTGGGGAGAGGTCGCCTCACCTATCCCCTCAGTTTTGCACATCTTCCACGCGTCCTTGTGGTGGCAAACGATGGAGGCCAGAAACCGGGCCGCCGCTGGTTGGGCGGCGGGTCGGTCCTGAGTCCCTGCGCCTCTGGTGTCTGGATTGGCCGAGCCTCAACCCCATTCCTTTATAAAGAGGAGAAAGGGGGAAACGGCACCCCGTATTCTTCCATCTTCTATTTCTTTCTACTTCTGCTCCTTCCTCTCATCCGCCATGGAGAAAGGGAACCCTGGTCCTTCTACGGTGGCAGCAAGGGTCGCCGCTCGATAGCGTGTCCCTCCCCATCCTGAACCCGTGGTGGTGGAACCGTCAGCGAGGGGAAGGGAGGGGAAGGGGGAGGGGGCAAGGCCGCGGGCGAGGCCGGGGCAGATGATGTATGGCTCGGGGAAGAGGAGGACAGGGCGACGCGCCAGCCTCGCCCCTGCCAATGATGTCCTTCCCAATGGAGGGCCACGTTGAAGACCAGCCTTGCGAGTTCTTCATCAGGCTCCGACGGCCCTCGCGTCGTCGTCTTCATCTCCCCACCACGTTCGCCCGGGTGATGGAGCGTGCCCCGCCCCAGAGGGGTTGCGGGAACGGGGGCACGCGGGTCGACGCTGACTTCCCGGCTCCTCGAGTTATGTATCTCCTCCATGGATGGAAGACGTTCGCCCGCATCCACTGCCTGACGGCGGGGCTCGTCCTCTACTTCCAGTTAATGGAGGATGACCTGCTCTCCGTCAAGGTGTCCGGAGACTTGGGAACTCGTCTGAAATGCTGGGTGAAGAGTTCCTCTGATGGAGATTCCGACGATGGAAGCTCGTCCTCGAGCGAGAGCGGCGAGGAGGACAGCGGGGCGGACAGCGGGGATGAGTCCGACTAGGCGTCGGATGCCCCGCGCCTGGGCGTGTGCGGCAGCTGCAGCATCTGCACCTAGCCACTCCTCTGGCAGAAGCTGGCCGGGGGCATGGCCAGCTCCTTGAACCTTGCGGGGCCGTCTCCTTAGGCGGCTGGCGTCGGGAGGCTACGAAAGAGGAAGAGGGCGGGTGGCAAGTCCGTCAACTCGAAGTACGTGGGCACCGACGCCTTCATCGCGTATTGCCGGTCCTGCCGCCTCATCTTCCAGCTCCTTTCTCGACACCGTCATCACCGGCCCGCCTATGGGTGGCCACCGAGATGTTCTCTTGGTGCTTTCTGCTGCTCGTAGCTCGCCTAGGCGCCCCTTTTGCACTTTTGCCTCCTTGACCTGCCTCCTGAGGAGAGGGACAAGAAAGGGACTACGGGCATCTTATCTCTTTTTTAGTTTGTAAGTCTGCGGGCCTTTGTTAAATTTAAAACATGTAATCCCCTTCCTCATGTTTTTCATCTTGCACGAACTGTACCTGTATGGGATGTTTTTAAAGAAAATGGGATGCTTGCCGGGTTTTTTGTTCGCGGGTAAATCCCGCGACAAGGAGCAAATCCTTGTTATTGTTTTAAGATAAAGTTTTTCACCCGGCAACAGGCCTTGCCGTCCCCCCACTCCACTTGACCGTCCTCGCGCTCTTGGCGGAGGTAGGGATGAAGTGGGCTTTAGGCTCCTTGTGCCACCCCCTTGCCGCTGCAGCTACGACCAAATCCGGACCCAAGAAATAATCCCTAGGTATAGGAAAAAGGGGAGCACGATAACCTAGAGATAAAAACGAGGTTTCACATGCCCCAGTCCAGTTCCGAAATGCATGACAGAGGATAAAAGACTTATTTGGATCCGCAGCCCTTGGCAATCTCATCTTGCCGCGGTTGGATCTTTGTGCTTGCAGCCCCCGGCAACTCTGGCTTGCCGGGGTCAGGGCACCGGTCCGTTTCCTTCTTTCCGAGTAGCTCAGCAGAAGTGCTCACGTGCCATGCGAACCAAAGGAGGACAGAAAAGGAACAGACAGACGCGCACTCGACCTCTAGGCTAGCGGTTAGTCGCCGCTAAGCACTATCAACCCTAACCAAGGAAGAGACTCGACCTAGCATGCATGCTATAACTTAGTGCGCCAGCGCTTCATTTATTTATGCTTAGGGTCTGCGCCTGCTTTGTACAAAGGGTCACATGCCTTGACGGAAAAGCTTGTACAAAAGGTGGCTTGCCGGGAGGCCCGGCAAGCCGCACCTTATGGGTAAAACTTGTGAAGATGCTCGATGTTCGAGGAGTTGCTCACCGGGACGACATCTTTGGTCTCCAGGCGGACTGCGCTGGGCCTGGTGACTCGCATTACCCGACAAGGGCCTTCCCACTTTGGCGTCAACTTGTTGGAATTCTTGGCTGACTGACCGCACCGAAGAACAAGGTCGCCTTCGTCAAGCCATCGGGCACGAACCTTGTGGCTATGATAGAGGCGCAAGGCTTGCTGGTAGCGTGCCGCTCTCACAGCCGCCCGAAGACGATCTTCCTCAAGGAGCGTCGCGTCATCTTTGCGCAACGGCTCTTGCTCAAGCTCATCATAAGCGAGCACTCGAGGTGACCCATATATGAGTTCCATGGGGAGAACTGCTTCTGCCCCGTATACCAGGGCAAAAGGTGTCTGGCTGGTGGCTCGATTTGGCGTCGTCCTGATCGACCAAAGAACTGCCGGCAACTCATCAATCTAGCGCTTTCCACTCTTGTGCAACTTGTCAAAGGTCTTAGTTCTCAGGCCTCGCAACACTTCAGCATTTTCCCTCTCCGCTTGGCCGTTGCTGCGTGGACGTGCCACGGAAGCAAAATAGACCTTGCTGCCGAGGTCTTGGATGTACTGCATGAAGGTGTGGCTTGTGAACTGCGTGCCGTTGTCGGTGATGACTCTGTTTGGCACACCAAAATGGCAGACCAGTCCTTTGAAGAACTTGACGGCTGACTGAGCAGTCACCTTCCTCACAGCTTCCAGTTCTGGCCACTTCGTGAACTTGTCGATTGCAACGTACAAGTACTCAAAGCCCCCAACAGCGTGGGGGAAAGGGTCCAGTATATCGAGCCCCAAGACCAAGAATGGCCAGGAGAGAGGGATTGTATGAAGGGCTTGAGCCGGCTGATGAAGCTTCTACGAATGGAACTAGCACACTTCATACTTGGTTACTAGTGCCGTCGCATCTTGGAGGGCGGTGGGCCAGAAGAAACCTTGCCGGAATGCCTTCCCGGTAAGGGCCCATGACCCTATGTGGGAGCCACATATGGTTTCATGTATCTCCGCCAATAGCTCTAGTCCTTCCTCCCAGGGGATGCACTTGAGTTTCACACCGTTTGGCCTCCTCCGGTATAGGACGTCATCGATGAACTGGTACAGGGCGGCCAGATGGGCTACTTTCTCTGCTTCTTCCTGCTCCTCAGGAAGCTCCCCTATTTGGAGGAAGTGGACGGTATGCTGCGCCCATGCCGGAGCCTGGGGCTCGACGGCAAGGACCAAAGGCATTTCTTCCGCCATGAGAGCGGCTGTCTCTATGGCCAGGGCTTGACGCCCTATCGGAGCCAATCGCTCTTGGGTAGGCTCAGCGTCCGCGGCAGCACCCTTGGTGGTGGTCCCAGGGTGCTCGGTAGGAAAGTACTTGTCAGGACCTGATTTCCTCCGCTTGTTCTGCCCCGCTGATGGTTCGACAGATGGTTGAGTTAACTGGAGCAAAAAGGTACCTAGTTTCACAGGTAGCTTGAATGCGGTACGCTTTGACAGGTAATCGGCGATGTCGTTCTCCGCTTGGAGGACGTGCTCCGCCTGGATATCGTCAAAGTGTTCCTCCAGTTTCCTCACCTCATCTACGTAGGCTTCCATCAATGGGCTCTGATAATCCTTGTTGACCTGCCTGACAACGAGCTTCGAGTCGCCCCTGATGATGAGCTTCTTAACCCCGAGGTCTGCCGCGCTCCTGAGACTGGCAAGCAATCCCTCGTACTCGGCAGTGTTGTTGCTAGACATCTCCCTGGGGAAGTGCATCTGGATCACGTACTTGAGGTGTTCTCCGGTGGGTGCGACAAGTAGCACACCGGCACGGGCGCCTTGCAGCGAGAAGGCCCCATCAAAGTACATGATCCAACCGCGGGCTGCTTCCTTGCCGGGGAGAGTGGTCTCCTAGACTTCTTCGTTGGGCGTCGAGGTCCATTCTGCAATGAATTCCGCCAAAACTCTGCTCTGAATTCTCGATGTACTTTCAAATTTCAAACCGAAACTTGACAGCTCCAAGGCCCATTCCACAATCCTTCCGGTTGCGTCCGGGTTGTGCAGTATCCATTGCAAAGGGAGGCGGGTGACCACAGTGATCTCATGGGGAAGTAGTGACGCAGCTTCCTCGAGGCCATAAGGAGGCCGAAGAGCAATATTTGCACACCGGAATACCTCGACCTAGCCCCCTGCAAGAGGTAGCTGGCAAAGTAAACCGAGTGCTACATCATCATCTTCTTTGGCACCACTTCACTCGACTGCGCGGGCATTGCCTTGGCGGCACCAGACTCTGCCGGGGCCGCGCCTTGTCGGCACCAGGCCCTGCCGGGGGAATCTTTGGCTTGCCATCCACTGGTTCTGCCACCATTGCTGCCTCCTCGTCGACCTCCCTCTGTGCCACCAGTGCGATGCTGACCACTTGATTCATCGCCGCCAGATACAGCAGCAATGGCTCTTGTGGTTTAGGCGCAACCAGTATCGGCGTGGAGGAAAGGTATTTCTTCAGATCCTGCAGTGCTGCCTCGGCTTCTGGTGTCCACTCTATTAGGCCTGCCTTCTTCAAGATTTTGAAGAAGGGAAGGGCATGCTCGGCAGACATGGAGATGAACTAGCTCATGGCGGCAACGCAGCCGGTGAGCCGACGCACATTGTCGTGGAATTGTCACGGCAGATGTCCTAGTGTAAGGACTTAGTTGCGAGGCCAACGCATCTATGTGGTAGCTTGACAGGGGTTGAGCAGAATCGAGAGACGCAACACAAGACAGGGATTTAGATAGCTTCGGGCCCCGGGAAACATCATCCGGTAAAAACCCTACATGCTGTTTGAGGCTAGGTCTCATTATCATCACGAGGGAGTCGCCGTAAACCGGCTCTCCTCTTTGTGTCTAGGCCTAGAGATTATTGATTGTTGTCTGTCCCTCTTTGGGGAGCACTGCCCCTCCTTATATATGTTGAAGGGGTGGGTTACATGTGGAGTCCTATTAGGATTAGGACTAGTCTATCTCTAATACAAACCGGATACAAGTCCGGGTCTTCCTTGTAAAGTAAATATTCCTCACGCCTTTTCTCTTAAACCGACCCACCATAGCGTGATCCGGCCTTCTGGGCCATGGGCCTCGTCATCCATCTGACCCGCCCGCCAGGTTACTAATGAACCACCAAGACCGGGCGGGTAGCCGGTGAACCGCCAAGCTCCGGGCGGGTTACCAGTGAGTCATCCAGTCTGGCCGGTTTATACTCCTGGCCGGTTTACGCCACGGGGTATATCCCCGACATTAGCCCCCAGTTTAATTTGGATTTATCCATGTTAAACTGATCCTGTAAAACAAATACAAGAACAAATTTGATAGACTATGCTCCGGGTTAAGAATTTTTGTAAACTGGCATCTGATCATTCTGAAGTCCTTGTCATTTCCTTCTTCTAAAAAATCCGGATCAATAACCAGCTTCATACTCAAATTGTTGATGTTGGCTTCTTATAAAAAATATTGTGAAGAATAATCCACTTGAGTCGGCTTCCAGAGCGGCGGTTTAAGAAATATTGGTCTTGAAATACTCATCTGATATTCGGTCGGTTTGAAGATGCAGAACTTGCCGGTTTATGATTACCACCATTGTCTGGTTATAAAAATATTTCTTCGATAATAATATAATAACAAAGTGGTGGCTTAAGACTTTGCTTCGGTATAAATACTACCACTTTCAAAGAAATCCATGTTGTTCATCCCAGTGACTAGCAAAAACTGAATACTCCATACTATGTAGCCCCCAAGTGCCGGGTTGTCATGGTTGCAGCAACCTGGGACTTGTAATTGTCTTATACTGATAAAAAATTCAACCAGTGTAGCCCCCAAGGGCCGGGTCATTATGCAATAATGAGCAGGGACTTTGTAGGTATAATCATGTAGATTTGAGCAATGATGTGTAGCCCCCAAGGGCCGGCTTAGTAAGATAATATTGAGCTGAGACTTGATATATACTTCAATGAAAATAACATCATATGATGTAACCCCCATCATGGGACTTGATTCCACGTCCACAAGGTTAAGAGCCTTGTGCTTTACCAACTGAGTAGCGGACCCTTCAATATAATGAATAAAAAGCTTTGTACCTTCAACTGTTGACAGGAGCAATTGGTAGCCCCCAAGGGCCGGCTCATTATAATGTGATGAGTCGGGTCTTCAATAAGATGAACAAAAAATGACTTTGCATTAGCCCCCAAGTGTCATGGTGCATGCTTGCAGCGACATGAGACTTGCACAATTGATGTAATCTCAACTTAAATAATGTAGTCCCCAAGTGCCGGGTTGTAAGCCTGCAGCAACTCAGGACTATTCCTTCAATTGTAGAATAAAAATCATACCCATTGATAAAATAATATCCATTGTGCTAAAGCGACTTTGAAAAACTCAATCATAATATTAATAACCATAATAAAAATCCAGCCATGTTGACTATTGAAGATAATATAATTCGGTATGAAAACCTTATTTATCCAATATCATAATGAAAATTCAGCCAAGTTTGGCTATTTGAATAATATAACCCAATCATTTATAAGCGCATGATTCCACTGGCGCAATCCAAATATATACTGGCGACGTATAGTCCAAAGCCAGGCCGGTTTAATAAACTCCGAATAATTTCCCATCATATACTGGCGACTTATCGTCTTAAAGCCAGGCCGGTTTAATAAACACCGGATAATTTATCATCATGCTTTATTCAACCTGTCTCTGCATACAACAAGTTTAAAGTGTCCTGGCGGCTCACCGCCGGACGGGTCATAATGCCCAACATATAACCCAGGTTTATAACCGAGGCTGCACTTAAGAATAATCAATGAAATATATCATACCTGTGATATTGAATCACATCATTGGTTTACCAATTTTTTGTAGTAAGAGTGATAACCCCAATCTTGAGTAATGATAACTCCTTTCATACTGTGCCGGTTGATGATAAACCGTACCGGGTTGTGATAAACACCGGTTTAACCATATATAATACTGGCGACTCGTAGTCAAACCAGACCGGGCTGATAGTCTCCGGATTATAACTTGATCATGTACTGACAACTTGTAATTTGAAAGTCAAACCGGGTTAATGAACACCGGTTTGCTCTATAATAAGATGGTAACATAAAATCAAAAAATCAAACCGGGCAAATAGTCTCCGGATTAAAGATTGACCGTGATCCGTCAATTGACAGTCGAACCGGTCTGCGAATTTTGTCGGTTTAAGAACGGAACAAAGAAGGAAAATTTATTAAAGAAAATTTCAAGCAAAGGCAATGATAAAACCATTTGCAAAAGACATGCTATACTGAGTTGATCAGATAGTATTACCGTGGTCGGACAAGACCAAGCCCCCAATAGGTGTGACAATGGTTCAAGTCAGCCAGGTCCCCAAATGATTCGTGGCATATATGCCAGATCAAGAGGCGTGGCAATGGTTCGGGTTCGACCATGCCCCCAAGTGATTTTGTGGCCTTAGGCCGACCAAGAGGCGTGACTGGTTCAGACTTGACCATGTCCCCAAATGATCTGGTGGCTGTCGCCTATCAAAGGGTGTCGCGTTGGTTCGGACACGACCATGGCCCCCAGTGATATATAAAAAGCAAATGTCAAGGGGTAAACCGGAGGCCGCTTTAAGACAGAACCTCCGTGTAACCACGCATGATGTAAAAAAGAACAGAGACCCCGCTTTATAAAGCAGAAGCCCCCATGTGATCAATAATATGTCAGGCCAATAAAGGCATGATACCCATGTTTGAACCGCGCGTCATGGCAACAGGTCCTCTTTGGCACCCTTTAACTTTTTGCAAGAGATAACTCCTTCTTGAACCGGATAATAAACCGGATATTGAGAGCTTCAAAGCTTTGTGGGGGACATCTTTCCCTTGAACCGGATTGTAAACCGGAATCTTCATTTTCAGCCGGAAATTTTCTGACGGCCTTTCAACTAGAACTTGCGAGAAGTTAATTCCTTTTTGAACCGGACATTGTTAAACCGGATTTGAGCGCTTCAGAGCTTTGTCGGAGAATAGATTTCCCTTGAACCGGATTCTAAACCGGAATCCTTTCTGATGACCCGGATCTTCTTTTTTGAGCCGGGATTTTGTAACTGTCACATACTTTCTAAGCCGGAAATTTTCTGACGGCCTTCAAATAACAGTAGCCTCCGGGACCGGGTTATTTTTCCCTCCACTGTCCTGGGGTTTTTAAATTTGCTGAAACTGGCAAGACTTGTTGCGTCATATCATCGTAGCCCCCGAGTCTCAAGGTGACTCGAAGAGTTGGCTTGAGATTCTCCATATGTGACCGTGATGTAAACCGGCATAAGTTGTATATCACCGGTGTTGATAGCCCGATGTGAATCCACAGAAGATTGAGGTGACTGCGGCGGGTTATAAATGATCCTGTATGAGCCGTGTCAGCAACTCGGCCAATGGTTCCTTCCAACTGGTGATTTGAAGATAACCAAACTATAGTGGCGGCGACTTGTGCGCCTGCCCATTGAACCACCCAGTACAGACAGCGGTTGATAGTATATGATAATTTTCCTCCATTTTGCTTGAAAGAAAACCGTGCTTCCCAAATAGTGACTTGCTCATACTCAGTAAACAGCTCATGCAAACAGGTGCGGCCCAGTGTGTTGGTGTAGACCAGGCCGCGAGAGGCGGACGAAAAGGACGACCTCAGCATCAGAGGCCGCTCAAATAGATGAATCGGCTGCGGTGTTGTAAACCGGCGCGGACGGGCGAATCAACTGATATGTTATGCCGGAAATTATCCGCCGTGGAGTTGTCACCACGGTGAAGCTAAAATCAACCACGGATAAGTCACCCGTAGGAGCAAACGGAGGAGTCAGCCGTAGCATTGTAAGCCGGTGCGGAGGAGCAAATTGTTCTCCGCGTTGTAAACCGGCATGGACGCGTGAACCGGCCGCAAGGGCGGACGGGCGATTCGTCCGTGGCATTGTAAGGTGGTGCGGACGGGCGAGTCGGCCGGCGCGTTGATGTAAACCAGACCGTGATATGCGTATCCATGAAGCTACGCGGTACAGCTGAACGTGCATCCGTGGTATAATGGCATAAACAATTGTCCTGTGTAAAAATGTTACAGGGCAAAATAATTGTTTTTTGACAAAAAACAATAAGTGTTAATAAGATAAACTTAGATGGATATCACCTGATGTTTTGTGAACGGCAGATGACCCATACGTAAACACTGATTAGCTTCTATCTGATCTGATGTGGCTGTTGCCTCACGTAGCCTTCTCTTAACTTTCTTTTTCCTTCCTTTTGATTTCCATCTGGGAAGGAGAGTAACAGTACTTGGTTTTAATGACAGCAACTCCGTGGTCACGTCTATCTGTTTCCGGGTCGCGGCCTTCTCTTAACCTTTTTTTTCCAAACTATGCAAGCGGCAGCAGTAGTACTTTCAACTACTCCCTCCGTTCCAGTAATTAAGCGGCAGTAGGCGACTTGGTAGTTTGAGGCACAACAGCGGCTGAGGGAGGGTTGGAGCCGAGGGCGACTCGGAACAGGCCGGCTCGGGGCGAGTCGGTGAGGTGGGGACCGCGGCGGCAGCTTTGAAGCAAAGCGGCCATGGCCGGCTCACAGTGGAGACACCCTACGGCAGCGAGGCCGTGCAACGAGGGCGGCTTGGGGCGGAGCCTGCAGAGATCGGCAAAGCAGAGACGGGACGGTGCGTCAGACCGGCAAGGCGAAAACCGAGTCCATGTCCCACATCCTTCCCCGGTTGTCTTCGTACTAACACTACTCCTGGACCCCGTAGAAAGTTCTCTGAGTCCAAATCAATGTTGGGGCTTGCCTTTTATACTTAATCCTTCCTTGGAGTTCGTGCGTGTGTAATGGTTGTACTAGTTGAGAGATCCTTCACGTGAAACAATTTGGAAATCCATCAGGCTTTGGGTTTCGGATTGATTATCAGAAACTTTAATTCATGCAGATCAATCTGGCGATCTCACGCGGCCGCAAGCAGCTGTCCCAATCGCAATTTGTACTGGCCGATGACATAGGACGCCTGTTAGCTGTCTCTGATCGCTTTGGGTTTGGACGATAGTACGTGGAGCAGTGACCATTGCTGATGGATTTTTGACGCATAGCAGGTAGAAATTCGTCCAAACTTTGAAGTAAACAGTACAAGTACGTGCAGCTGCGTGCAGCTGCCGGTTGACCCGGCCTGAGACCCGGCCATTGTTTAATCATATTGAACTAGGCTTTCCTTAGACCGGCACTGCTTTGAAGAGAATTGCAAGTTCAACGTGGAGTACAAAAATTGATCAATACTTCCCTGGTTGAATTGTATCGGGCTTGCGGCTTTTTCCTTTGCTCCCCACGAGGTAAATCTGAAACCGGTTTACAGGAGATCTTAGAGAAGTACCGATTGCAGACCGTCCAAGAACGCGTGTGTAGATGCCGACTGGATCCGCTTTGTGGTGGCGTGAGAAACATCGTAACGAAACTTAGGAGCTTGATCTTTAGACAAGGCTGACACCGATGTTGATAGAAAAGCAAATCCACCCATGGCTGACGATGGCCGACTAGATTCGACTAGGAAGAACGACCACGGCAGCGACTTTTGCACCGGCTCTTCTTCCGCCGGAAAATTGCGAGCTTCTCAAACCCTAGAAAAGATCCCTCCAAGGACTCAACACCAGCATGCGCAGGCCCCACGGTGGGCGCCAACTGTCGTGGAATTGTCACGGCAGATGTCCTAGTGTAAGGACTTAGTCGCGAGGCCAACGCATCTATGTGGTAGCTTGAGAGGGGTTGAGCGGAATCGAGAGACGCAACACAAGACAGGGATTTAGACAGCTTCGGGCCCCGGGAAACATCATCCGGTAAAAACCCTACATGCTGTTTGAGGCTAGGTCTCATTATCATCACGAGGGAGTCGCCGTAAACCGGCTCTCCTCTTTGTGTCTAGCCCTAGAGATTATTGATTGTTGTCTGTCCCTCTTTGGGGAGCCCTGCCCCTCCTTATATATGTTGAAGGGGTGGGTTACATGTGGAGTCCTATTAGGATTAGGACTAGTCTATCTCTAATACAAACCGGATACAAGTCCGGGTCTTCCTTGTAAAGTAAATATTCCTCACGCCTTTTCTCTTAAACCGACCCACCATAGCGTGATCCGGCCTTCTGGACCATGGGCCTCGTCATCCATCTGACCCGCCCGCCAAGTTACTAATGAACCACCAAGACCGGGCGGGTAGCCGGTGAACCGCCAAGCTCCGGGCGGGAAACCAGTGAGTCATCCAGTCCGGCCGGTTTATACTCCCGGCCGGTTTACGCCACGGGGTATATCCCCGACACACATCCTTGATCCGCTTGGGCGCCACGATTTGCTCAATAGCCTTGATCTTGTCTGGGTTTGCCTCGATCCCACGCTGCGACACAAAGAATCCGAGCAGCTTGCCGGACGGAGCACCGAAGACGCACTTCTCAGGGTTCAGCTTGAGGTTGATCTTGCGCAGGTTAGCAAATGTCTCTTCCAGATCTTGCACAAGACTTGGCCCGTCCTTGGTTTTGATCACTATGTCATCCATGTAGGCCTCCATATTTCTATGGAGCTGAGGTTCAAAACCAATTTGGACTGCTCTTGCAAACATTGAGCCGACACTCTTCAACCTGAAAGGCATCCATAAAAAGCAATATGTACCACATGGGGTGATGAATTCCGTCTTCTCTTCATCCTCTCTTGTCATGAAGATTTGGTGGTAGCATGAGTAGGCGTCAAGGAATGATAACAGATCACACCCGGCCGTGGAGTCAACAATCTGGCCAATGCGCGGCAACGGGAAGGGGTCCTTAGGGCAAGCCTTGTTAATATCTGTGTAATCAATACACATCCTCCACTTTCCATTCGCCTTGCGCACCACTACTGGATTGGCCAATCACGTCGGGTGGAGCACCCCTCTCACCAAACCTGGAGCTTCCAACTTCCTGATCTCCTCTGTGATGAACTCCTGCCTTTCCAGAGCCTGCTTTCTGACCTTCTGCTTGAAGGGCCGCTCGTGGGGGCAAACAGCTTGGTGGTGCTCAATCACCTCCCTGGGAACACCGGGGATGTCGGACTCTTGCCATGCAAACACGTCGACATTTGCCCGCAGGAAGGTGATGAGCGCGCCTTCCTATTTGCTGTCGAGGGTGGGGCCTATGATGAAAGCCCCTCCCGTGCCATCCTCCCCGACGAGCGCCTTCTTGATCTGCGGCGGCTCGTCTCTGGATCTCTTGCTCTAGTCGGTAGAGCTCTCTAGCACGTCCTCAAGGGTAGCACAACACTCCGAGGAGGTGCACTTGCCGGAGTGGGTGCAAGAGGTCTTGCCGGGCTCCTTTTTCCCTCCCGGGCCGTCAGCGGCAGGAGCAGGTGCCTTGACGGCAGCTGCTGCAACTGCTTCCCGGTAGAGTTGGTCGGCGCAGATCAGCGCGTCCTTCTTGTCGGAGGGGACGGAGATGATGGTCAACGGCCAGGGCATCTCCAGCATGTTGTAGGCGTACTGTGACGACGCCATGAGCCTAGCCAATGTCGGGCGGCCGAGGACCCCGTTGTAGGGCAAGGGGATCTCGGCCACGTTGAAGACGATCCTCTCTGTCCTGTAGTTCAACTTTCCTCCAAATGTCACGGGCAGTGTGACCTTTCCCTTCGGCTGGCTCCTCCCCAGATTGACCCCTTGAAACGTGCCCGTTTCCTCGAGGTCTCCATCAGGGATTTCCAACCTTTTGATCATGACAGGCGAGATTAGGTTCAGGCCGGCCCCTCCGTCAACCAACATCTTGTTCACCCTGAGGTTGTGTATTGTTGGCGAGATCAACAATGGCAAACACCCGATCGCGGTAGTGCGGTCAGGGTGGTCCTCGGCGTCAAAGATGAGGGGCGTGCTGGACCACTTCAGCGGCTTCTGCTGCTGTAATCTCACACGCCCACTACTTGAGCCGGTAGTGAGAGGTATGCAGCGAGGCGCCGCCATCGACGCACATGGCCTCCATAGCCTTCTAAAACCCTTCCTCACCAGACTCGTCTCCCTCGTCATGACCGTCGTCTTCTTGTTTTTTGTCGTGGCCCCGGGCAGGCCTCTCTTGCCGGTTGTCCTTGCTGGGGCGGCCTCCTTGGCCGCCACACTTCTTGCTGGATCCCTCAGCACCGTCCTGGTCCTTCTCCTTGTCCCGCCTTTAGTACTTAGCCTTTTGCTTCTCAGCAAGCAGCTTGACTTGTCGGAAGTTCTGGAGGTCGTGCCCCTTGGTGCGGTGGATCTTGCAGTATTGCTTGCCGGAGCTTCCTGGCTTGTCGGTAGCCGCCAGGGCCCGGCAGGCGGCGCACCCGACAATCTCCTTGCCAGGGGCGTCTGCTTTGACCTTATTGCCGGCACCGGTGTCGTTAGATCTCTCAACGGCGACCATGGCCTTGCGTTTACATTTCCTGTTGCGACACCGACTCATCTTCGTCGGGGCGGCGGCGTCTTCATCAGGAGAGTCGGTTTCCGCGCCAGCGTCTTCGCCGGGGTACTTCCTTCCCTCTTCAGCCCGGGCGCACCTATCGGCCAGAATGTAGAGCTCGGCCACATCTTTAGCCTTAGTCATCGCCGGCTCTTCACGCATCTTGCAATTGCGTACGTTCTGGTGGAACGCGCTAATCACAGCAACGGGATGAACGTCGGGGATGTTGTACTCCACTCGGCTGAATCTCTGGATGTACTTTCGTAGGGTCTCCCCTTCCTTCTAGGAATGATATGCAGATCACTGGCCTGGCCATGAGCTTAGTGGCCTCCTGTGAAGGCGCCAACGAACTCATGGCACAGATCTTACCAGGAAGAAATGGAATCCGCCGGCAAGTGCATCAACTAAGACATCACATTGGGCTTGAGCGCCAGCGGGAAATAGTTGGCAAGCACCTTGTCGTCGCGAGCCCCAGCGGCCTGCATCGCGATGGTGTAGATGCTGAGGAACTCGGACGGATGGGTCTTGCCGGTGTACTTCTCGCCGACGTCGGGCTTGAACGTGCAGTGGGACGGCCACTAGAACTGCCTCAGCTCAAGGGTCAAAGCCGGGCAGCACACCTCATAAGGTAAGCCGCCGGGCCACCCCGGTGCTAGATGGTCCATAGCGGGTCCCGCCCGCTTGTCCGACTGGCAGCGCATTTCATGTTGGCGCTCGATGATGGTTCGAGCATCTTCATGAGCTTGCTCCCGAAGGACCTGGTGCTGGTCGCGGAGGGTCCGCGGGTCGGACGACGCTATGGAGATGTTGCCACAAGCGTCGTCGCAACGGGCCGACTCCCGCAGTGGGCGGCGAGGAGGAAAGTGCACCATGGCCGCAGCTCCTCCGGTCCTCCCAGCACCAGCATGTAGTGGCTCGGTGGAGCACCGGCCCGAGGGCCCCCTTGTCGCGGATCGTCTTTGTTTGCGATGGCGACGAGGCTCCGGATGGTGGCCCTCCACTCGTCGAGCTTCTCCGCAGCAGGAGGGATCTTGAGGAGCAGCTGTGCGCGTGCCAAAGCTTCCACTGGCATGGCGGCAGCGACAGCTGCGTGGATCGCGGCGCACTTCGACTTCTAACTATGTTAGATGGAGCTCCGTCACGACCCAGCGGCTGCGTGCCATTTTTGCCAGCGCTTCGGCGAGCGTGCTGAACCCCCTCATCTTGCCGATGAGGCACAGGGCTCTTCCCACGGCGATGCCCAGGGTCACCATCATGGTGACGCTGCTTGGCGCGCACACCATGGGAAGAACACGCGATGGTCGCTGGTGTATGTGTCCTAGAGGTTGCCGCGCCGCCCGGATTCAGGAGAACGACGCCTGTGGGGTGCCCCGCGCCGCCTGTGGGGGCCCCAGCTCCGTCCTTGGATCCGGCGACGTGTAGCCGGTCGTCTGGCGTGCGAACGATGCCGCTCGCCAGGCTTCGACTGCCTGGGCGATGCTAGTGCTCGCGGGCCGCGGCCCGGGTCCTGTCTGCGACCGGTCCGCTGCTCGTCCGCACCGGCACGGGTCGCTCGGCTCCCAACGAATCGACCGCCGTGGCCATCTTCTTCTTAGGGGCCATGGCGACGAAGAACTACTAGGCGAACTACTAGACCAGATTCTCACAATTGTGCCCCCTACCTGGCGCACCAAGGATGTCGGTGTGGAACGACACCTATGGGATCACATGAATCCCTACTACGGTTGCCGGGGCGCAGGGTTGCGAGGAGAGCAGGGCTAGTAGACAACACTAGGATCGTTTTCCCAGTTCGAGCCGCGAGGATGCGTAAAACCCTAGTCCTGCTTTGGTGGGTGTATTTCTAAGAGTGCTTGAGCCCTCGAACTAGCTGTGGTCAGCGTGTGGTTCCAAAGAGCCGAATCCCTCTCGTCGTCGCCTTTGGCCTCCTTCTATAGGAAAAAAGGGGTTGCCATAGTGGCACACAGGAGGTGGAAAGGTCTACAGTGGCACGAGGTTATCCCTCGTATTATAGGACAAGGTGCATTTAATGCATCGCTTAGGTGTCCTCTTACTTTATCGGGGTCGGGGGCGAGGCCCGTCCCGTCCGTTGCCGCTCCTCCTCGCTTCGACAAGCTCCTTGGCCGGGGATGCGTGCGGTGCCATGTAGGCAGGCAGGCAGCTGAGTTGGCATGGTGGTGGAGCATTCACGAAGATCTTCATGCTGCCACGCAGGCACTTGATGAGTTGGCCTGGGAGCAGCATGTTGCCACACAGGTTCCCGCCCAGCTGGTTGGGCTAGCAGCTGCATGAGAACGGTGGTGGAAGTTTAGTTGACGTGGGCTTGGCAGTGGCCTTGCCGACGTCTTTGGCAAGGGTCTTGCCGGGTGGCCTGCAAGGGTCTCGTCGTGGCGTGTTGTCGTCCCTGGCAAGGATCTTGCCGGGGGTCTGGTGGCCTTCCTTGGCAAGATCTTGCCGAGAATCGTTGTCTTTTGATCTGATCTTGAATATGTCTTCACAAAGATCTATATGCCACCACAGGGGTGCCTTCACAAGTCCTGGCCCCATGTTAATGATGGCACTGGGGGCCGTGGGATCAAGGGTGGCTCGCTCTGTTGGTGCGGGGCGAGCTGCCCCGGCGAGAGTCTTGTCGGGGCCGCTAATGAAACCAGGCAAGGGTCTTGCTGGGGGAACTTGCTTCGTCCCTCTGCTCTTTGTGGTCTTGGCCTTGGCGTTGCTTTGATTGTCTTGGGCTTCGATCTTACCTAGGCTCACCTCCCTCCTTCTGCTTGGTGTGGTCGTGGGCACAGCTCTGACTGCCCGTGCACAGGGAAAAGGGGTACAAAGATGTGCCCCTATTTTTGTACACCGACACCTGTTATGAATTTTAATGGCAATATCAGAGCTGTGATCTTGAATCTGAACTGCCGGCTTATGTGACCCGAACAGTAAGGGTGATAACCTAATCTTTAAAATCCAACACTTCCACATGTATGATGACTGTCATGCACTGGCGACTTATCGTCAAAAACATAAGCCGGGTTTAATTGAAACCATACTTATACTTAGATCAAGAAGAAAAGCCGCAGAATAAAGACTGCCTTTCAAAAAACGTAAGTCAAACATAAACAAAAATAATTTGGGGGCTTCTGATTCGAAGACAATCAGTAAACCGGACCAAAGGGGTGAAGCTAGGATTTGAATACGATCATGTAGCCCCCAGTGGCTTTGGCATTGCGCCGATCAAGAGGGTACCGACAGCTATGTTCTCTTTCGTTCGAATATGACCTATGTTTGAACAGGAAGCCCCCAAATGACCTTGAGAGGTTTTTAACGACCCTGATTCGAATACGATCCAAGTCGGACTCAAAAAGGGGTTAAGCTATGATTCAAATACGATCAGGAAGCCCCCTAGTGAGTTTGGCATTGTGCCGATCAAGAGGGTACCGACAGCTATGTTCACTTTGGTTCGAATACGACCTATGTTTGAACAGGAAGCCCCCTAGTGACCATATGGTTTAACGGCTAGATTCAGAAACGATCATGAGCCGGACCAAAGGGTTAAGCTAGATTTGAACACAATCAGCCCCCAATTGGTCATCTTGAATTTATCATTATGAAGATATGTGATTATTGAAAAAGGACAGAGGTCCTGCTTTATTACTTATCATAATATATACAATGTCAAAGTTTGTACATTATGAGAGCCGATGGCTCAAGTATAGTAAGGCCGAAGATGAGTGATATTCCGCGGCCGGCGGGTCTCTTCCTCCGACTTACGTGAGTCTTTATGCTCTCGAACATCGATGAGGTAGTATGACCGATTGTTCAAGTTCCTGCTGACCACAAAGGGTCCTTCCCAAGGTGGGGATAATCTGTGTGCATCAATTTGGTCCTAGATGAGCCGGAGCACCAAGTCCCCTTCTTGAAAGGTTCTGGACTTAATCCGGTGGCTGTGATAACGGTGGAGGTCATGTTGGTAAATCGCCGAGCGGGATGCTGTTAAGTCACGCTCTTCATCTAACAGGTCAAGCGCGTCCCGACGATCTTGTTCGTTATCAGCTTCAACGTAAGCCGCCACACGGGGTGAGTCATGACGGATGTCACTACGCAAGACTGCATCTGCTCCATAAACCTTGAAGAAATGCGTATAACCTGTAGACCTATTAGGGGTAGTATTGATGCTCCATATCACAGAGGGTGACTCCTCCACCCAACAACCTGGCGTCCATTGTAAAGGGACCATAAGCCGGGGTTTGGGACCTTTCAAGATTTCCTGATTGGCTCTTTCAGCTTGACCATTGGATTGGTGGTGAGCTACTGATGGAACATCAAGCCGGATATGCTCCCATTGACACAATTCCTCCATAGCCCCTTTGGACAGGTCAGTACCATTGTCAGTTATAATGCTGTGTGGAAAGCCAAAATGAAAGATCATTTCCTTCATGAATTGAACCGCCGTGGCTGCATCACACTTACTAACCGGTATGCCTCAACCCACTTTGTGAATTTGTCAACTACCACCAAAAGGTGTGTCTTTTTATCTTTGGATCTTTTGAAAGGTCCAACCATGTCGAGCCCCCAAACTGTAAACGGCCAAGTAATTGGAATCATACGCAATTCTTGAGCCGACACGTGTGCCCGCCGTGCGAATTTCTAACAACTGTCACACCTACTGACCAGATCCTCCGCATCAGTGTGAGCCGTCAGCAGTAAAAACCATGACAGAAGGCTTTGGCAACTAAGGACTTTGAACCGGCATGATGGCTACAATCTCCTTCATGGATTTTGCGAAGAATTTCTTGACCTTCCTCCGGAGAGACACATCGTTGAAACGCCCATGTGACACTGCGATGATGCAACTCACCATTGGCAATTGTCATTGATTTAGATCGCCGGGTTATCTATCTGGCCAAGGTTTCATCCTCAGGCAACTCACGCCGGGTCATATAAGCCAAGTATGGCACCGTCGAGTCTGGGATGACATGAAGAGCCGCCACCAATTGTGCCTCCGGGTCTGGAACAACCAAGTTCTCCTCTGTAGGCAATTTGACAGAAGGGTTATGTAGAACATCTAAGAAAGTGTTAGGTGGCACCGGCTTACTCGGAGACCCCAGCCAGCTTAAAGCATCGGCCGCTTCATTCTTTCTGCGATCAATGTGTTCTACTTGGTAACCCTTGAAGTGTCCAGCAATGGCATCAACCTCACGGCAATAAGCTGCCATGAGAGGATCTTTGGAATCCCACTTGCCTGATACTTGACGAGCCACCAAATATGAGTCGCGAAAGCACCTTACCCGGCTCAAGCTCATCTCCTTATCCATCCGAAGACCATGGAGCAATGCCTCATACTCAGTTGCATTGTTAGTACAGGGAAACATCAACCGTAGCACATAAGAAATTTTTTTACCTCGAGGGGAAGCTAAAATAACTCCAACCCCCGAGCCCTCTAATTGCCTGGACCCATCAAAATGAATAGTCCAATATGTGTTGTCCGGCTTTTCTTCAGGCATCTGCGGCTCTGTCCAATCATTGATGAAGTCCACCAGTGCTTGAGATTTGATAGCAGTGCGTGGCACATACTTTAAACCATGAGGCCCAAGTTCAATGGCCCACTTGGCAACTCGTCCTGTGGCTTCTCCATTTTGAATGATATCTCATAAATGTGACACCCCAAAAATTTGGCCTTGTTTTATTAAGTTAAAATTTTTGCCAGGAATTAAAACTTTGGATTTCTTGAGCTCCATTTTTGATTTTTAAATCATTTCCTTCCCTGTTATGATGAGTTTTTCCCAAAGAGAAGCTTTTCAAATATGTTATTGGACTTGTTTAACCTCTCAAGAAAGACTTTCCTTTTATCAGTGTAACTAATTAACTAAATTAATTGCTTGATCCTTATTCTTTCTTGAAAATGGTTTTTCAAGGTTAAATGGCCATATTTGAAACTACAACCATTTGATAAATTCACTTAAAATTCCCATAAAATTTTGGAGATGTCATGTGATGTTTTTAAATCACTTTTATGCAAAAATATATTTCATTCATGAAATATTTTGAGCCCTGCACTCAATTTCCTTCTCTGGTCCAGAGTGCATTTTGCACTGCAACCCTTTTAAATATTTCTTTAAAACTTCTACCAAAATTAGGGGAGGTCAGTAGGAGCATATTATTCCACTTTGTGCAAAAATCCAGGGTTGTTCTTTGAAAATATTGAGTGAATCAACCTCATTTCCATTCTGGACCAACTTGATGATTTGTGCAGCAACCATAATTTTGCTTGCTCTTTAGCCATTGATTATTTCTCCTACTTGTAGTCCTCCATGTTAAACCCTTAAGTCCAGGAGCATGCACCATTTGGATCATTTTTGGTTCATGAAATAATGCTATTTATTTCCTGTCCAGAAATGTAGTTTTGCAAAACTTGCACTAGCAAGTTTCCCCTTTTGTCCAAATAACCACACCACTCTCTCTTGCATCTAAAGAGACCCCAACCTGGAAGTTTTTGGCCACCCCAAGACTTGCCTAAGTGCCATTGGTATTTAGTCAAACACCTTATGGGCATGATCAGTTTTGACATGAGTTTTGGCATTGCACTGTGAACTTGCACCTCTGACCAAAACAGCATGTCCACTAGACTCCCCGTTTCACCTAACCTAGATCTGTTAATTGCCAGTCTCAACTAAGCTCTGTAGCATGCCGCGGCATTGTGTCGAACATCTGGTGTGCGTGCACTGGACGCGCCCAGAGCGCGCCAATTGCAGCCACACGCCCGAGCCGACACACTGGCCCCCCTGGCTTTGGCCCCCACGGCAGCACCTCGCCACGCGCTCCCCGCCTCGCAGCATCGCGCCAAACCACCCTGGCATGCTACAGCGCCGCCGCCAGGGTGTTCTTGGCGGCACTCCGGCGTCGGCAGTGCGCCTCTGCCACGGGCAGCGCCGCCCAAGCCTCGCTCGCTCGCCACCTGGCCCCTGGAGCAGTGCGAGCTCATCCACGAGGCTGTCGCCTAGCTCTTGTCGCCGCCACGTTCCCCTGCAACTACAGAACGGCGGTTCGCCGGCCGCCCTTATCCACCGCCGCGGAACCGACCTCGTCGCTCTATAAATGGACACCTCGAGCCTCCCCGAGCACGCAGGCGACCTCATGCTACCCCCACGGCGCTCCCCTGCCTCGCATTCGACCCGGGGAGGCCTCCTTCCACATCTCCGGCAACTCCTGCCGCCGCCACCGCCCCGGCCAATCCGGCACCTCCAGTGCCTCCCCCTCTCCGTTCTCTTCGCCAGTAACTTCCTCATTCCCCTACGAACCCAACCCCCTACTTAATTTTTATCAGGAGCCATCGCCGCCAACAAATCACTTTGTCACCGGAGCTTCCCTCTGCCGCGGAGCTCGCTGCCGACGACTTCTTCCACCCCTGTCAACCCAACAATCACCGGGAAGACCGCCTTGGTCTCGCGGATCCATCCCCACCCTCGGGGGCCCGCGAGGAGCAGCCAAACGCCGGCGACGATCGCCGGAGCCCTGCTCCGCTCGGGCAGAGGAGGGAGACGACGCGCGGCGATTGGTCAAACCTGACCACTGGGCCCCTGGACCCACTGTCAGCGACTCCGCGCCGTCCACGCTGGAGTAAGTGGAGGCGTCATACCCGTAATACGCCTTCTCTGCGCGAAAGCGTAATCTCTTCAAAACGTTTTCTTTTCTGTTTTATTTTAAAAACAGATTTTGACCAGAACTTTGACTGGCTATAACTTTTTAAATATAATTCCAAATGAGTTGATTCTTTTTCCTACCTTCTTCAAATTTGATCTAATTTATTTTAAGATTTATTCAAAAAAATTTCAAACAACTTTTTGTTATGTTTTTTAAGTGTGTGTTAATTCAAATATATTTTCAAATAGGATTTTTGGGAGAGAGAAGAAACTTTCAAAAGTTTGGAGAGCACCCTGCCTTTCCACACATTGAAGGCAAGCATTCTGAACCCGGCATAATAATTTTGGAGTGATCGTTGATGCATTTATAACACCACCGCATTTCGAAGGACTTGTTATTTCATGTGATATGATCATATGCATGGGTGCATGTTATTGATTTCCATGCTGTAGGTAATGGACACACTTGTAATGATAATCACCCTCATGAGCTTTGCATGCATACCGGCAGGAAACCGGGAAAACCTCTGCCTTGGGTAGGTATGAGTTTGTCGCCGGTCTTCGTCGGGACGGTTCTGTTTGGTATGGCATGGTAAGGTGATATGAGTGGTGACTCTGTTTGATGAAATATATTTGTTATGCTAATCATGCAGGGAATACTTGAACCTCCTGAGTCGACCGTAGATCGAGTCTTGTTCCAGTAACCCCCATACTTGTTTCGTACTACCACTCGTCTCTACAGCAAGTAGAGTACGGTTCAGTAAGTTGTCAACCTCTTTCTAGAACACACCGTACAGAGAGGCCATGGTGGAAGATACCGGTTGTAACTGGTAGGCAGACCACCTGGTCCGGGGGCATGGGTGTTTCCGGTTGGGACCGAGAGGGGAGGCCACCCCTTAGAGCGCGCGATATAAATTTGATCCCATGCTACGCGAGGTTGTAGCCTCCCCACTTAGAGTTTGCTTAACAGGTGTCGTGGGTGATTCCAGACACGTGTGTGATAAGCTGGTGTGTGCAAGTTAGGTGTGTTTTCAACAAAAAGACCGTAGATGGAATTAGTCCTGCTGGACTAAAGAAATCCGTTACTCGTGGGTAAAGAGTACACCCTCTGCAGAGAATAAAACTATTCGAATAGCCGTGTCCTTGGTTAAGGATTACAGTCTGGGATGGGTCAGGTGTCGGTCTTAGCGTCGGTCTTCGGAGGTGAAACGGTTAACCAGTAATGGAATTACTGCTTGTGACTTGTGATAACTATGATTATTATTATTGTTGACTAACCCATGATAATATTGTTATCACCGAATATCTCTGGAATGGTTCTACCTCCGGGATATTCACTATGTTTGTTTCTTTTAAAGCCCTTTATGTGGTGTCGCCCAGACGCCCGACTGTGGCATTTCTTTTAAAGCCCTTTATGTGGCGTCGCCCAGACGCCCCGACTGTGGCATTTCTTTTAAAGCCCTTTATGTGGCGTCGCTCAGACGCCCGACTGTGGCATTTCTTTTAAAGCCCTTTTTGTGGCGTCGCTCAGACGCCCGACTGTGGCATTCTTTTAAAGCCCTTTATGTGGCGTCGCTCAGACGGCCCGACTGTGGCATTTCTTTTAAAGCCCTTTATGTGGCGTCGCTCAGACGCCCGACTGTGGATTACTTGTTATTTATTTCATAAAGTTTAATACTACTATGTTATTGCAATTTTATAAATAACTTGCTTGCACGCATCCGAGATTTATTTATCTTTTGTGACTGACGTCATGAGCATAAAAATTTTCAGCACATCATCGTTATATTATACCTGTGTTCATAATGTTTGCGAGTACATTCAAAGTACTCACTGGCTTGTCCCTGGCTATTGTCTTGGCCAGATTTTCTTGCTCGGAGAGGAGCGACGCGATGCCAGCCCCGGAAACCACTCAATGGAGATAGCAGCCTCGCGAAGATAGGAATTTAACCTGGTCAGCTGTTCCCGTGGGGAATGGAGTCCGATAGACACAGATGTTTCACAACCCGCTTCCGCCATCAACCACTAGAAACCATTTGTTGTACCCACAGGCCAAAATGGTCTTGTACTACATATTTTGTATTCTTTTGCTTGGAGTTTCTGTATCAAGTTGGAGCCTCATCAACTAACAGTAATCCTGGGGCTGATGAGCACGAAGGTCTTTTCTGGAAATTTATTACCCGGAAAATCGGTCGTGACAGGCTTGGTATCAGAGCCAGGCTGACCATTGGCTAATCCTATCTTAGCCAGGTCAATAAACTTAGGCAAACCAACCCACCAGACCTTAACCAAACCCCAGCCATACTTCTCGTGCTAGATAGCCACACAGTGACCCCAACACCTTTTGGCAGTCGGTGCCCAACCTATCAACCTAACCCGTCACTCATGCGCCAGTGACCGGCCCCTAAATAGTCCTTTCTCACAAGCGTGCGAAGGAAGACTCCGCTCCCTTTTCCTATAAAAAGGGCGCGCTAGCACCCAACCAGCACAGCACAACCGCTACCCCAAACCAAGCCACAATGCCTGGACCTATCGTGCACAACGAAACCACAGCAACCAACCTTGGAGGTTTCGTGACCATCCTCGCAAACCTCACCCGTCATGCCTACGAGTTAGAGGAGCCACCAGAATATGTTGTGTATCAAGGACCCATGAGCGGTGAAGACCGTCAATTCTGGGCCACTATGCACATTTACGGTAGGAGTCTAGCACCCGAACGCCCCTACCGGTTCACCGGAAGAACAACTTCCTTTGAGCCACAAGCCATCCAGCTAGCCGCTCGAGAGGCTATAGTTCATCTCAGGCACTTGTCGCCCAGAGTTAACTGTCGCTCGTTCCACTACTACCCTAGACGTGAAGGATATGGTAGACCACCCCAAGTTGCTAATGGAGATCACGAGACGGACCCCGCATTGTTGCACCTAGTGCGCTATGTAAGTGCACTAGAGTCACTGTTCGACCAGATCACCATTGATCTAATCGCAGCTCGTGGAGAGCTGGTTCGTCGAGCCCCGGCGAGAGAAGAAAACGAGCCCAACACCGACAACCTAGTCGTGTTGTTTGGACAACCGATCGAGACCCCGAGATCTACCCCAGCCATCGGCCAAGGTGCTGCGATAACCCCAGAAGTGCTTCGTCGCATTTTGGGAGCACACTCCAACGGGGTTGTGGCCAACAATCCCCGTGATGGTCATCATCACTACCCCGACCCTGCAGTTCCTCCGCCATCTCCGACTAATCCCGGCAGAGAGACACGTGGAGAAGCCTCGACATCCACCAGGCACGCCCGTTTAGACATAAACGAGGTATACTGAGCCGTATGAGTAGTACCAAGTTTCAATGTATCCTCGCTTTGTAATCATGCGACCGCGTATATTAACGCAGCCTGTCTTTGTGCCTCTGTGTTAATAGTAGCCTTGCATGTTTGGTCAGCGCATAGCTGCATATTTTCCGGGCACAACTATCAAAACCAGCCCGACGACAACCACAGTAACACATCTCTTTATGAGGTATGTGTATCTCTGACACTGACCTGACCTTTGGAGCCAAGCTGGCAAGTTTATTACCTTTCACCACGGTAAAAATGATCCAGCTCCATTGCTATATAAAGGCCACCTTGTGACCTTACCCAGCAACCCCCACCTTGTGCACCTCACTCGCACTTTTTCCTGTCATGCCGAACCCCAGCATTCATCTGAGAACCCCAGATGCAACTCCAGGTAGCTTTGTCAAAATATTGTGGGATTTTACCCGCAGTACCATGGGTTCTACCCAGCCACCCCAGTACGAGCTGTTCAAATCAAGGATCACCCCATCCACCTCGGAATATTGGGCAGCAGTACACATTCCTCCTGTAGACCCCAACCAAGATCCAATAGAAGTTTCCTTCGTGGGGAAATCTATGCCAACCCCACACTTGGCCATAGAAGCTGCTGCGAAAGAAGCGATTGCTCGTCTTCGATCCGCAGTACCCTATGCCCGCGAACGAGGATATTATTACTTTCCGAGTCGTGCAGCACCCGGAGAAGTAACGTCTTTTCCCGGTGGGCGTATTGAGAGAGACCCAGTTCTGGCCAACCTTATCCAGTACATCATTGCTCAAGAGCATTTAAACTAGCAAGTGATGGATTATCTCCAGAGCCTCGCAGATTTAAATCCTCAGGTTGCCATCGGCAGACCACTGAGACCCGACATGGAGAGACGCATACATCGACTGGTCAATCCACTGCCTCCGATTGAAGAAGAATGTATTCCTTTACCAGAGACATTTTTTCAGGACCCCGCCCAGTTACCATTTTCATTTTAGATGTCACTACTGTATTTGTCCTTTGCAGCATTTATTTATGTGTGCGACTTATGCGTGATACCCTGAGTTTGTACGACGAGTCAATTATTTGGCTTCTACTAATGGGTGTAGTTTTTGTTGTGGTTTATGCTCCTTTAAATTAACTGTTTTTCCCTCGCGAAATCCTGGAGTGAGATTTCTTTTCCCTGAATTGCTACACCTGCCACTTCACGGCGTGGATTATTTAATTCCACTCAGCACCACGAGCAGACTCACAACCATAATCATTCGGACACATACACTGTTTGCAAAACTTTGCAACGGTGTTACATCCAGCTAATCACCCCCTAACAACAGTTAGCACCGGCACACTCCATCTACTCCTCATGATCACCACCACCGCGGAGAGCCAACACCCGAGCCGCAGCATCGCGATACTCGTCGAAGATCATCGCGCACAGGAGCACAGAGAGCCCCAGCAGCGTCGCCAGCCCTCCGCATATCAGGATCACAAACCAGTCCGGCATCGCCTCCGCCATTAGAGCCTCGACCGAGCTTCTGTAAGCAGTAGTGGAGAAAGGAGGAGGAGAAGTGAGGCCAGATGTGAGGGAGAAGAAGAGGAGACTGACAGTGGACCCCGGGTCCACCCGTCGGCCAGAGAGAGCACTGTGCTCTTGGGTACAATCAGCGTATATCTAAATTTAGGAGTTATCCTAAATTTATATCCAGCGTAGAAATCACCCGATATTTGTCCCGGACCGTAGACTTTTCCGCGCAGCCCCAGTTTTTCACATTGTGGTTTTTCACCACTTATTGCCCTCTCACTGTGGCCACATCTTTATTGCGTAAATATTTTCTCAACACCACTTTTAGCAAATCTCGACGACGAGATTTTTCTTAAGGGGGATAATATTGTGACACCCCAAAAATTTGGCCTTGTTTTATTAAGTTAAAATTTTGCCAGGAATTAAAACTTTGGATTTCTGAGCTCCATTTTGATTTTTAAATCATTTCCTTCCCTGTTATGATGAGTTTTTCCCAAAGAGAAAGCTTTTCAAATATGTTATTGGACTTGTTTAACCTCTCAAGAAAGACTTTCCTTTTATCAGTGTAACTAATTAACTAAATTAATTGCTTGATCCTTATTCTTTCTTGAAAATGGTTTTCAAGGTTAAATGGCCATATTTGAACTACAACCATTTGATAAATTCACTTAAAATTCCCATAAAAATTTGGAGATGTCATGTGATGTTTTTAAATCACTTTTATGCAAAAATATATTTCATTCATGAAATATTTTGAGCCCTGCACTCAATTTTCCTTCTCTGGTCCAGAGTGCATTTTGCACTGCAACCCTTTTAAATATTTCTTTAAAACTTCTACCAAAATTAGGGGAGGTCAGTAGGAGCATATTATTCCACTTTGTGCAAAAATCCAGGGTTGTTCTTTGAAAATATTGAGTGAATCAACCTCATTTCCATTCTGGACCAACTTGATGATTTGTGCAGCAACCATAATTTTGCTTGCTCTTTAGCCATTGATTATTTCTCCTACTTGTAGTCCTCCATGTTAAACCCTTAAGTCCAGGAGCATGCACCATTTGGATCATTTTTGGTTCATGAAATAATGCTATTTATTTCCTGTCCAGAAATGTAGTTTTGCAAAACTTGCACTAGCAAGTTTCCCCTTTTGTCCAAATAACCACACCACTCTCTCTTGCATCTAAAGAGACCCCAACCTGGAAGTTTTTGGCCACCCCAAGACTTGCCTAAGTGCCATTGGTATTTAGTCAAACACCTTATGGGCATGATCAGTTTTGACATGAGTTTTGGCATTGCACTGTGAACTTGCACCTCTGACCAAAACAGCATGTCCACTAGACTCCCCGTTTCACCTAACCTAGATCTGTTAATTGCCAGTCTCAACCAAGCTCTGTAGCATGCCGCGGCATTGTGTCGAACATCTGGTGTGCGTGCACTGGACGCGCCCAGAGCGCGCCAATTGCAGCCACACGCCCGAGCCGACACGCTGGCCCCCCTGGCTTTGGCCCCCACGGCAGCACCTCGCCACGTGCTCCCCGCCTCGCAGCATCGCGCCAAACCACCCTGGCATGCTACAGCGCCGCCGCCAGGGTGTTCTTGGCGGCACTCCGGCATCGGCAGTGCGCCTCAGCCACGGGCAGCGCCGCCCAAGCCTCGCCCGCTCGCCACCTGGCCCCTGGAGCAGTGCGAGCTCATCCACGAGGCTGTCGCCTAGCTCTTGTCGCCGCCACGTTCCCCTGCAACTACAGAACGGCGGTTTGCCGGCCGCCCTTATCCACCGCCGCGGAACCGACCTCGTCGCTCTATAAATGGACACCCCGAGCCTCCCCGAGCACGCAGGCGACCTCATGCTACCCCCACGGTGCTCCCCTGCCTCGCATTCGACCCGGGGAGGCCTCCTTCCTCATCTCCGGCAACTCCTGCCGCCGCCACCGCCCCGGCCAATCCAGCACCTCCAGTGCCTCCCCCTCTCCGTTCTCTTCGCCAGTAACTTCCTCATTCCCCTACGAACCCAACCCCCTACTTAATTTTTATCAGGAGCCATCGCCGCCAACAAATCACTTTGTCACCGGAGCTTCCCTCTGCCGCGGAGCTCGCCGCCGACGACTTCTTCCACCCCTGTCAACCCAAAAATCACCGGGAAGACCGCCTTGGTCTCGCGGATCCATCCCCACCCTCGGGGGCCCGCGAGGAGCAGCCAAACGCCGGCGACGATCGCCGGAGCCCCGCTCCGCTCGGGCAGAGGAGGGAGACGACGCGCGGCGACTGGTCAAACCTGACCAGTGGGCCCCTGGACCTACTGTCAGCGACCCCGCGCCGTCCACGCTGGAGTAAGTGGAGGCGTCATACCCGTAATACGCCTTCTCTGCGCGAAAGCGTAATCTCTTCAAAACGTTTTCTTTTCTGTTTTATTTTAAAAACAGATTTTGACCAGAACTTTGACTGGCTATAACTTTTTAAATATAAGTCCAAATGAGTTGATTCTTTTTCCTACCTTCTTCAAATTTGATCTAGTTTATTTTAAGATTTATTCAAAAAAATTTCAAACAACTTTTTGTTCTGTTTTTGAAGTGTGTGTTAATTCAAATATATTTTCAAATAGGATTTTTGGGAGAGAGAAGAAACTTTCAAAAGTTTGGAGAGCACCCTGCCTTTCCACACATTGAAGGCAAGCATTCTGAACCCGGCATAATAATTTTGGAGTGATCGTTGATGCATTTATAACACCACCGCATTTCGAAGGACTTGTTATTTCATGTGATATGATCATATGCATGGGTGCATGTTATTGATTTCCATGCTGTAGGTAATGGACACACTTGTAATGATAATCACCCTCATGAGCTTTGCATGCATACCGGCAGGAAACCGGGAAAACCTCTGCCTTGGGTAGGTATGAGTTTGTCGCCGGTCTCCGTCGGGACGGTTCTGTTTGGTATGGCATGGTAAGGTGATATGAGTGGTCACTCTGTTTGATGAAATATATTTGTTATGCTAATCATGCAGGGAATACTTGAACCTCCTGAGTCGACCGTAGATCGAGTCTTGTTCCAGTAACCCCCATACTTGTTTCGTACTACCACTCGTCTCTACAGCAAGTAGAGTACGGTTCAGTAAGTTGTCAACCTATTTCTAGCACACACCGTACAGAGAGGCCATGGTGGAAGATACCGGTTGTAACTGGTAGGCAGACCACCTGGTCCGGGGGCATGGGTGTTTCCGGTTGGGACCGAGAGGGGAGGCCACCCCTTAGAGCGCGCGATATAAATTTGATCCCATGCTACGCGAGGTTGTAGCCTCCCCACTTAGAGTTTGCTTAACAGGTGTCGTGGGTGATTCCAGACACGTGTGTGATAAGCTGGTGTGTGCAAGTTAGGTGTGTTTTCAACAAAAAGACCGTAGATGGAATTAGTCCTGCTGGACTAAAGAAATCCGTTACTCGTGGGTAAAGAGTACACCCTCTGCAAAGAATAAAACTATTCGAATAGCCGTGTCCTTGGTTAAGGATTACAGTCTGGGATGGGTCAGGTGTCGGTCTTAGCGTCGGTCTTCGGAGGTGAAACGGTTAACCAGTAATGGAATTACTGCTTGTGACTTGTGATAACTATGATTATTATTATTGTTGACTAACCCATGATAATATTGTTATCACCGAATATCTCTGGAATGGTTCTACCTCCGGGATATTCACTATGTTTGTTTCTTTTAAAGCCCTTTATGTGGTGTCGCCCAGACGCCCGACTGTGGCATTTCTTTTAAAGCCCTTTATGTGGCGTCGCCCAGATGCCTGACTGTGGCATTTCTTTTAAAGCCCTTTATGTGGCGTCGCTGAGACGCCCGACTGTGGCATTTCTTTGAAAGCCCTTTTTGTGGCGTCGCTCAGACGCCCGACTGTGGCATTTCTTTTAAAGCCCTTTATGTGGCGTCGCTCAGACGCCCGACTGTGGCATTTCTTTTAAAGCCCTTTATGTGGCGTCGCTCAGACGCCCGACTGTGGCATTACTTGTTATTTATTTCATAAATTTTAATACTACTATGTTATTGCAATTTTATAAATAACTTGCTTGCACGCATCCGAGATTTATTTATCTTTTGTGACTGACGTCATGAGCATAAAATATTTTCAGCACATCATCGTTATATTATACCTGTGTTCATAATGTTTGCGAGTACATTCAAAGTACTCACTGGCTTGTCCCTGGCTATTGTCTTGGCCAGATTTTCTTGCTCGGAGAGGAGCGACGCGATGCCAGCCCCGGAAACCACTCAATGGAGATAGCAGCCTCGCGAAGATAGGAATTTAACCTGGTCAGCTGTTCCCGTGGGGAATGGAGTCCCATAGACACAGATGTTTCACAACCCGCTTCCGCCATCAACCACTAGAAACCATTTGTTGTACCCACAGGCCAGAATGGTCTTGTACTACATATTTTGTATTCTTTTGCTTGGAGTTTCTGTATCAAGTTGGAGCCTCATCAGCTAACAGTAATCCTGGGGCTAATGAGCACGACGGTCTTTTCTGGAAATTTATTACCCGGAAAACCGGTCGTGACAGTAAAGGGGCAGAGCTAACCACAGTGATGGGATGACCCTGAAAATAATGCTTAAGCTTCCGGCTCACCATGAATACCCCATAAACAAGTTTCTGCAATGTGGATATCTCTGCTTGGACTCAATGAGTATCTTACTGACGTAGTAAACCAGCCATTGAACCGGATATTCCTTGCCAGCCTCCTTGCGCTCTACTACAATGGCCACACTGACAGCACGTGTGTTAGCAGCCACATATAACAATAATGGCTCCTTATAAATGGGAGCAGCAAGGGCCGACGGCTCAGCGAGCTGTCTCTTCAGATCTTCAAAGGCAGTGTTAGCAGCATCACTCCAAACAAAATCATCCGTCTTCATCATTTGAGACAGTGGTATCGCCTTCTCACCTAAACGACTTATGAACCGGCTTAAAGCAGCAACACGACCCGCCAACCGCTGAACGTCATTGATGCATGCCGGTTTACCCAAAGATGTAATTGCTTTGATTTTCTCTGGGTTAGCCTCAATGCCTCTATTAGAAACCAAAAAACCCAAAAGCTTTCCCGCTGGCACTCCAAAAACGCACTTGGCCGTGTTAAGCATCATCTTGTAGACCCGGAGGTTATCAAAGGTTTCCTTGAGATCATCAATCAAGGTCTCCTTCTCTCTAGACTTCAACACAATATCGTCCACATAAGCATGAACATTGCACCCAATCTGACTGTGAAGACAGTTCTGCACACATCGCTGATAAGTTGCCTGGGCACTCTTAAGCCCAAAAGGCATAGACACATAGCAGAAGGCTCCAAATGGAGTAATAAAAGATGTCTTCTCCTGGTCCTTAACCGCCCTCTTGATCTGATGATATCCAGAATAAGCATCCAAAAAGCTCAAACACTCACAACGCGCCGTCGCATCAATGATTTGATCAATACGAGGGAGAGCAAAAGGATCAGCCGGACAAGCCTTGTTTAAGTCCGTGTAATCCACACACATACTCCAGGTGCCGTTCTTTTTAAGCACGAGCACCGGGTTAGCCAACCACTCCGGATGAAAAACTTCAATAATGAACCCGGCCGCCAAGAGCCGGGCCACCTCTTCACCAATAGCCTTGCGCCTTTCCTCATTAAACCGCTGAAGAAACTGCTTGACCAACTTAAATTTTGGATCAATGTTGAGAGTGTGCTCAGCGAGTTCTCTCGGTACACCCGGCATGTCAGAAGGTTTCCATGCAAAGATGTCCTGGTTCTCACGGATGAACTCGATGAGCGCGCTTTCCTATTTGAGATCCATATTAGCACTGATACTAAACTGTTTAGATGAGTCACCTGGAACAAAATAAACGAGCTTAGTGTCATCAGCCGACTTAAATTTCAGCAAGGACTCATGCTCTATAGTTGGTTTTTTCAAAGATGTCACGTCCGTCGGGTCAACATTATCATTGTAGAATTTCAACTCCTCTATTGCACAAGCAGATTCGGCATAAGCAGCATCACCTTCCTCACTTCCAAGGCTACCTTCCTACTCCCATGCACTGTGATAGTGCCCTTATAACCCGGCATTTTGAGCTGCAAATAAACATAACACGGTCGTGCCATGAATTTGGCATAAGCCAGTCGTCCAAACAGGGCGTGATACGGGCTCTTGATTTTGCCTACCCCAAAAGTTAATTTCATGGCCCTGGAATCATGCTCATCTACAAAGGCTACCTCCAGCTCAATCTTACCCACTGGGTATGCTGACTTACTAATGACCCACAAGTATAGGGGATCTATCATAGTCCATTCGATAAGTAAAAGTGTCGAACCCAATGAGGAGCAGAAGGAAATGATAAGCGGTTTTGAGCAAGGTATTCTCTGCAAGTACTGAAATAAGTGGTAACAGATAGTTTTTTGATATGATAATTTGTAACAGCAATAAGTAACAAAAGTAAATAATGTGCAGCAAGGTGGCCCAATCCTTTTTGTAGCAAAGGACAAGCCTGTACAAACTCTTATATAGAGAAAAGCGCTCCCGAGGACACATGCGAATATCGTCAAGCTAGTTTTCATCATGTTCATATGATTCATGTTCGGTACTTTGATAATTTGGTATGTGGGTGGACCGGTGCTTGGGTACTGTCCTTACTTGAAAAGCATCCCACTTATGACTAACCTCTATTGCAAGCATCTGCAACTACAACAAAAGTATTAAGGTAAACATAACCATAACATGAAATATTTGGATCCAAATCAGCCCCTTACGAAGCAACGCATAAACTAGGGTTTAATCTTCCGTGACTCTAGCAACCCATCATCTACTTATTAATTCCCAATGCGTTCCTCTAGGCCCAAATAATGGAGAAGTGTCATGTAGTCGACGTTCACATAACACCACTAGAGGAGAGACAACATATATCTGATCAAAATGTTGAACGAATACCAAATTCACATGACTAATAATAGCAAGACTTCTCCCATGTCCTCAGGAACAAACGTAAATACTCACAAAGCATATTCATGTTCATAATCAGAGGGGTATTAATATGCATATAGGATCTGAACATATGATCTTCCACCAAATAAACCAACTAGCATCAACTACAAGGAGTAATTAACACTACTAGCAACCTACTAGTACCAATCCCGGACTTGGAGACAAGAATTGGATACAAGAGATGAAGTAGGGTTTTGAGAGGAGATAGTTCTGGTGAAGATGTTGATGGAGATTGCCCTCTCCCGATGAGAGGAGCGCTGGTGATGACGATGGCGATGATTTCCCCCTCCCGGAGGGAAGTTTCCCCAGCAGAACAGCTCCACCAGAACCCTAGATTGGTTCCGCCAAGGTTCCGCCCCGTGGCGGCGGAGTTTCGTCCGAGAAGATGGCTTATGATTTTTTCCTCATCGAAAGACTTCATATAGCAGAAGATGGTCATCGGAGGGCCACCAGGGGGCCCACGAGGTAGGGGGTGCGCCCAGGAGGTAGGGTGCGCCCCCACCCTCGTGGGCAGGGTGTGGCCCCCCCCGGTGAACTTCTTGCGCTCAGTATTTTTTATATATTCTGAAATTGACTTCCGTGAAGTTTCAGGACTTTTGGAGCTGTGCAGAATAGGTCTCAAATATTTGCTCCTTTTCCAGCCAAGAATCCCAGTTGCTGGCATTCTCCCTCTTTATGCAAACCTTGTAAAATAAGAGAGAATAGGCATAAGTATTGTGACATAATGTGTAATAACAGCCCATAATGCAATAAATGTCGATATAAAAGCATGATGCAAAGTTGACGTATCAACTAACCCAAGCTTAGACCTCGCTTGTCCTCAAGCGAAAGCCGAACTCGAAAAATATGTCCTCATGTTTGGAGATAGAGGTGTCGATAAAAATAAAATACGGACATGAGGGCATCATGATCATTCTTAGAACAACAACTTATATAATTCTTGTCATATGATTTCTTATGCTAGAGTAATAATTCAATCACAATTTCAAGTATGAATCGTAAACTTCATTAAAAACTAACAAACTATAATCTCAGTCATTGGAGCAATTGCAATTTATCATAACATAGGAAAGAGTCAATATATAAGAGCTTTTCATCAAGTCCACATACTCAACTATCATATAGTCTTTCACAATTGCTGACACTCTCGCAATACTTATGGGTATGGAGTTTTAATCGAACACAGAGAAAGATTGGGGCTTATAGTTTTGCCTACCAACATTTTACCTCAAGGGTAATATCAACAATAATAGTTCATGAAAACTCACATCTAATTAGCCATATATACCAGGATCTTTCCAACATAATGTGATTGCCAAAGGATAAAATGTAAAAAAGGAAGGATGAAGATCACTATGACTCTTATGCAAGGTAGGAGATAAAAGTAAAAGATAGGCCCTTCGTAGAGGGAAGCAGAGGTTGTCATGCGCTTTTATGGTTGGATGCACAAAATCTTAATGCGAAAGAACGTGACTTTATATTGCCACTTGTGATATGGACCTTTATTATGCAATCTGTCGCTTTTATTTCTTCCATATCACACGATCATATAAATATTATTTTCTCCCACACTAATAAGTCATACATATTTAGAGAGCAATTTTTATTGCTTGCACCGATGACAACTTACTTGGAGGATCTTACTCAATCCATAGGTAGGTATGGTGGACTCTCATGGCAAAACTGGTTTAAGGTTATTTGGAAGCACAAGTAGTATCTCTACTTAGTGCGATGAATTTGGCTAGCATGAGGGGGAAAGGCAAGCTCAACCATGTTGGAGGATCCATGACAATATAATTTATCTCAGATGTAAGAAAACATAACACATTACGTTGTCTTCCTTGTCCAACTTCAACTCTTTAGCATGTCATATTTTAATGAGTGCTCACAATCATAAAAGATGTCCAAGATAGTATATTTATATGTGAAGACCTCTCTTTCTTTATTACTTCATATTAATTGCAACGATGACCAAAACTATGTTTGTCAACTCTCAACAACTTTTATTCAGCATACTTTTTCTATGTGAGCTCATTACTCTCCATAAGATCCATATGATCTCTTTGTTTCTTTTTATTTCTTTCTCTTTTCTTTTATTCACTTAAGGTCATGGCAAAATAATCAAGCCCTTGAATCAACACTAATCTTTATTATATATAGCTCACGGACTCGATTACATAGAGGGATCATAAAGCAAAACTCAAAACTAGATCATGCCATAAACTTTATTCTATTAGATCAAGATATTACCAAAAGGATCGAACTAAGAAAAAAACGGTAAAGATAAAAGTGATGGTGATACGATACCGGGGCACTCCCCCATGCTTGGTAGTTGCCAAGGGGAGTGCCCATACCCGATGCTCAGTTCTTCTTTGTTGGTGAAGAAGGTGGAGTTGTTGATGATGGATAGTCAGACATCGACTGTAGGAGGTCTTCTAACTTGCGGATAATGCCTTTGAGTGCGATGATATGCTCCTTTAACAAAATATTTTCACGTGTGAGATACTTATTTTGTATATGAGCTAACTCAATCATCTTGAAAGCTTCGATCTCAGTTGGGGTAAGAAGATTGTGATCAAGTTGAAGGATGTCTTCTGTTGCTGGAACTTGGTCCTCCGTAGCCTTCTTGATCCCTTCATCCTTGTTGATCTCCATGGGTTCTTCTCTCTTCAGCTCTATCTTCATTAACCAAGCATCGTTGCCCTCATTGTTGGAGGAGGAGGGAGACGACATGATGCTTAGCTTCGACAACCCTGGCAGAAAACAACTCGAAACAAGAACAAGAGATTTTTGCGTGATATGGGAGTCAAAACCTTCGGGAGATTATATAATGAATTTTTACCAACCAAAATACATGTCGTGTAAGAAAACAGAGTCCGGAGAGCGCACGAGGTGCCCACGAAGTAGGGTGCGCGCCAAGTAGGGTAGGGCGTGCCCTCCAGCCTCGTGGAGGCGTCGTGTCCTTCCCGGACTACTTCTTATTTTTCTATTTTTTCTAAATATTCCAAAACGGAGAAATATTGCCTTAAAAACTGTTTTGGAGTCGGTTTACTTACCGTACCACATACCTATTCCTTTTCGGAGTCTGAAACGTTCCGGAAAGTGTCCCTTATGTATTGCTCCGGGGTTATGGTTTCAATAACATTGGTTTCAACATTTATGGGATTACCTGAGATGTAATGTTTGATTCTTTGACCGTTCACCACCTTTGGATTTGTGCCTTCGAAGTTGTTGATTTTTTTGGCATCGAGACAATAGACCTCCTCGATAATGTAAGGACCTTCCCATTTAGAGAGAAGTTTTCCTGCAAAACTCTTAAACAAGAGTTGTATAGCAATACATAATCACCTACATTAAACTAACGCTTTTGTATCCTTTTATCATGCCATCTTTTAACTTTTTCTTTAAACAACTTGGCATTTTCGTAGGCTTGGGTTCTCCATTCATCGAGTGAGCTAATATCAAATAACCTCTTCTCACCAGCAAGTTTGAAATCATAGTTGACCTCTTTAATAGCCCAATATGCCTTGTGTTCTAGTTCGAGACGTAAGTGACATGCTTTTCCATAAACCATTTTATACGGAGACATACCCATAGGATTTTTATATGTAGTTCTATTGGCCCATAATGCATCATCAAGTTTCTTGGACCAATTCTTTCTAGATCTATTAACAGTCTTTTGCAAAATTATTTTGAGCTCTCTATTACTCAATTCTACTTGACCACTAGACTGAGGGTGATAAGGGGATGCAATTCTATGATTAACATCATACTTAGCTAGCATTTTACGGAAAGCACCATGAATAAAATGTGAACCACCATCAATCATTAATTATCCAGGGACTCCAAACCTTGGAAAAATAACTTCTTTAAGAATTTTAATAGAAGTGTTATGATCATCACTACTAGTTGGATAGCTTCTACCCACTTAGTAACGTAATCTACAACAACTAAAATATGTGTATAACCATTAGAGGCAGGAAAAGGTCCCATATAGTCAAAGCCCCAAACATCAAATGGTTCAATAACGAGTGAATAGTTCATAGGCATTTCTTGATGTCTACTAATATTACCAATTCTTTGACATTCATCACAAGATAAGACAAACTTACGGGCATCCTTGAAGAGAGTAGGCCAATAAAATCCAGATTGCAATACCTTATGTGCAGTCCTATCTCTAGCATGGTGTCCTCCATAAGCTTCAAAGTGACACTTGCGTAGGATCTGTTCCTGTTCATGCTCAGGTACACAACGTCTAATAACACCATCTACTCCTTCATAAAGATGTGGGTCATCCCAAAAGTAATGTCACAAATCATAGAAGAACTTTTTCTTTTGCTGGTATGTGAAACTAGGTGGTATGAATTTAGCAACAATATAATTAGCATAATCAGCATACCATGGAGCAGTAAATTTGTCAGCATACCATTTATGACATTTAATTTCTCATCAGGAAAGCTATCATCAATAGGTAGTGGGTCATCAAGAACATTTTCTAACCTAGACAAGTTGGCTGCAACAGGGTTCTCAGCTCCTTTTATATCAACAATATGTAAATCAAATTCTTGTAGCAAGAGAACCCATTTAATAAGTCTAGGTTTAGCAACTTTCTTTTCCATAAGATATTTAATAGCAGCATGATCAGTGTGAATCGTTACTTTAGAATCAACAATATAAGGTCTGAACTTATCACAAGCACATACAACTGCTAAGAATTCTTTTTCAGTAGTAGCATAATTTCTTTGAGCATTGTCTAGGGTTTTACTAGCGTATTGAATAACATTTAATTCCTTATCAACTCTTTGCCCTAGAATAGCACCTACAGCATAATCACTAGCATGACACATAATTTCAAAGGGTAAATTCCAATCAGGTGGCTGAATAATAGGTGCAGAGATCAATGCTTTCTTAAGTATTTCAAATGCTTCTACACAATCATCATCAAAGACAAATGGTATATCTTTTTGTAATAAATTGGTCAAAGGCCGAGAAATTTTTGAGAAGTCCTTAATGAACCTCCTATAAAATCCGGAGTGACCAAGGAAACTTCTTATACCTTTGATGTCCTTGGGGCATGGCATCTTTTCAATAGCATCAACCTTGGCTTTATCAACTTCAATACCTCTTTCACAAACTTTATGCCCCAAGACAATACCTTCATTAACCATAAAGTGGCACTTTTCCCAATTCAAGACAAGATTAGTTTCTTCACATCTCTGCAAAACTCGATCAAGGTTGCTCAAGCAATCATCAAAATAAGATCCATAGACGGAAAAATCGTCCATGAAGACCTCACAAATCTTTTCACAAAAGTCAGAGAACTTAGCCATCATGCATCCTTGCAAGGTAGCAGGTGCATTACATAAACCAAAAGGCATACGTCTATAAGCAAAAGTACCAAAAGGGCAAGTAAAAGTAGTCTTTGATTGATCCTTGGCTGACACAGGTATTTGAGAGAAACCAGAATAACCATCTAGAAAGCAAAAATATGTATGTTTGGATAATCTTTCTAGCATTTGATTGATAAAAGGTAAGGGGTAATGATCCTTTTTAGTGGCCTTATTTAATTTGCGGAAATCAATTACCATCCTATAACCTGTAATAATTCTTTGAGGAATCATCTTTATCATTAGGAACGACAGTAATACCTCCCTTCTTAGGGACACAATGGACATGACTTACCCACTGACT
Source organism: Triticum aestivum (assembly GCF_018294505.1). NCBI lineage: Eukaryota > Viridiplantae > Streptophyta > Magnoliopsida > Poales > Poaceae > Triticum > Triticum aestivum. The sequence continues at coordinate 283,125,219 of NC_057800.1, read as the reverse complement.
ATCAGCAACAGGATAAATTATACATGTCTCAAGGAGCTTTAGTATTTCCTTTCTTACCACTTCTTTCATTTTAAGATTCAGCCGTCGTTGATGATCATGAACTGGTTTAGCATCTTCTTCCAAATTTATTTTATGTTGACATAGAGTGGGACTAATGCCCTTAAGATCATCAAGAGTATACCCAATAGCAGCACGGTGCTTCTTCAGAGTTTTCAATAATCTCTCTTCCTCATGCTCTGAAAGGTTAGCACTAATAATAACATGATATATCTTTTTCTCATCAAGATAATCATATTTAAGAGTATCAGGCAATGGTTTAAGCTCAAACACGGGATCACCCTTGGGTGGAGGAGGATCCCCTAGGATTCCAACAGGCAAATTGTGTTTCAGAATAGGTTCCTGTTTAAAGAATACTTCATCTATTTCCCTCCTTTCATTCATAAACATATCTTTTTCATGGTCTAGAAAATATTGTTCTAAAGGATCACTAGGTGGTACGGCAATAGAAGCAAGACCAATAATTTCATTCTTACTAGGTAATTCTTCTTCACGGTGTTGTCTAATAAATTTAGAGAAATTAAATTCATGAGACATATCATCTAAACCGATAGTAACAACATCCTTTTTGCAATCTATCTTAGCATTAACAGTGTTTAAGAAGGGTCTACCAAATATAATGGGACACAAGCTATCTTGTGGGGAACCAAGAATAAGAAAATCAGCAGGATATTAAGTTTTCCCACACAAGACTTCAACATCTCTAACAATTCCTATTGGTGAAATAGTATCTCTATTGGCAAGTTTAATTGTGACATCAATGTCTTCTAACTCAACAGGTGCAATATCATGCATAATTTCTCTATATAGGTCAATAGGTATTGCACTAGCACTGGCATCCATATCACATAAGCCATGATAACAATGATCTCCTATTTTAACGGAAATGACAGGCATGCCTACCACAGCTCTAGGTTTATCTTTAGCACAAGGTTTAGCAATTCTAGCAGTTTCATCACAGAAATAAATAACATGCCCATCAATATTATCATCCAAAAGATCTTTAAAATAGCAATATTAGGTTCAACTTTAACTTTCTAAAGAGGTGTATATGTTCTAATATTGCTTTTATGAACCACAGTTGAAGCTTTAGCATGATCCTTTATCCTAACAGGGAAAGGTGGTTTCTCAACATAAGAAGTAGGAACAATAGGATCATTATAAGTGATAGTCTTTTCTTCAACTTTACTTGGTGCAGCTACTTTTACTTCTATGGGAGGATGATATTTAAACCACTTCTCCCAAGGGAGATCAACATGAGTAGCAAAAGATTCACAGAAAGAAGCTACTATTTCAGAGTCAAGTCCATATTTAGTGCTAAATTTACGGAAAACATCGGTATCCATAAAAGATATAAGACAATCAAACTTAGGTGTCATACCTGACTCCTTACCTTTGTTGAGGTCCCGATCTTCAGAGTTGCGTTTAATTCTTTCCAATAAATCCCATTTGAATTCAATGGTCTTCGTCATAAAGGAGCTAGCACAAGAAGTATCGAGCATGGTGCGATTGTTATCAGAAAGCCGAGCATATAAATTTTGAATAGTCATTTCTCTTGAGAGCTCATGATTGGGGCATGAATATAACATTGATTTAAGCCTCCCCGAAGCTTGAGCGATGCTTTCTCCTTCGTGAGGCGAAAAATTATATATATAATTGCGATCACGATGAACAAGATGCATAGGATAAAACTTCTGATGAAATTCCAATTTCAATCGTTTGTAGTTCCATGACCCCGTATCATCACATAACCTATACGATGTCAGTGCATCTTCCTTCAAAGATAAAGGGAAGACCTTCTTCTTAACAACGTCTCTGGTTACACCTGCATGCTTAAATAATCCACATACTTCATCAACATATATTAGGTGCTCATCAGGATGCATTGTTCCATCTCCTGCAAAAGGATTAGCTAGCAGTTTTTCTATCATACCCGAAGGAATTTCAAAGCAGACATTTTCATTTTCATTTTCATTTTTAGTAGGTTCAATTGGTTGAGGAGCAGCTCTTTGCTCTACTGGTCGGGGTGAAGATACCCCAAACAAGCCCCTCAGAGGATTACTTTCCATAGTAACAAGTGACAGTAAATTTCAGCACACTATATAAATTTTCCTTACCAAATTCCACCTACCAAAGGTGCTTCATTCCCCGGAAACGGCGTGAGAAAAGAGTCTTGATGGCCCACAAGTCTAGGGGATCTATCGTAGTCCTTTCAATAATTAAGAGTGTCGAACCCAACGAGGAGCAGAAGGAAATGATAAGCGGTTTCCAGCAATGTATTCTCTGCAAGTACCGAAATAAGTGGTAACAGATAGTTTTGAGATAGGATAATTTGTAACGAGCAACAAGTAACACAAGTAAATAAAGTGAAGAAAGATGGCCCAATCCTTTTTGTAGTAAAGGACATGTCTGGACAAACTCTTATATAGAGAAAAGCGCTCCCGAGGACACATGGGAATATCGTCAAGCTAGTTTTCATCACGTTCATATGATTCGCGTTCGGTACTTTGATAATTTGGTATGTGGGTGGACCGGTGCTTGGGTACTGTCCTTACTTGGACAACCATCCCACTTATGATTAACCTCTATTGCAAGCATCCGCAACTACAACAAAAGTATTAAGGTAAACCTAACCATAGCATGAAACATATGGATCCAAATCAGCCCCTTATGAAGCAACGCATAAACTAGGGTTTAAGCTTCTGTCACTCTAGCAACCCGTCATCTACGTAGTACTTCCCAATGCCTTCCTCTAGGCCCAAATAATGGTAAAGTGTCATGTAGTCGACATTCATATAACACCACTAGAGGAGAGAGAACATACATCTCGTCAAAATATCGAACAAATACCAAATTCACATGACTACTAATAGCAAGACTTCTCCCATATCCTCAGGAACAAACGTAACTACTCAGAAAGCATATTCATGTTCATAATCAGAGGGGTATTAATATGCATATAGGATCTGAACATATGATCTTCCACCAAATAAACCAACTAGCATCAACTACAAGGAGTAATTAACACTACTAGCAACCTACTAGTACCAATCCTGGACTTGGAGACACGAATTGGATACAAAAGATGAACTTGGGTTTTGAGAGGAGATGGTGCTGGTGAAGATGTTGATGGAGATTGCCCTCTCCCGATGAGAGAAGCGCTGGTGATGACGATGGCGATGATTTCCCCCTCCCGGAGGGAAGTTTCCCCGGTAGAACAGCTCCGCCAGAGCCCTAGATTGGTTCCGCCAAGGTTCCGCCTCGTGGCGGCGGAGTTTCGTTCGACAAGATGGCTTATGATTTTTTCCTCATCGAAAGACTTCATATAGCAGAAGATGGTCATCGGAGGGCCACCAGGGGGTCCACGAGGTAGGGGGCGCGCCTAGGGGGGTAGGGCGTGCCCCCCACCCTCGTGGGCAGGGTGTGGCCCCTGGTGAACTTCTTGCGCTCAGTATTTTTTATATATTCTGAAATTGACTTCCGTGAAGTTTCAGGACTTTTGGAGCTGTGCAGAATAGGTCTCTAATATTTTCTCCTTTTCCAGCCAAGAATCCCAGTTGCCGGCATTCTCCTTCTTTATGTAAACCTTGTAAAATAACAGAGAATAAGCATAAGTATTGTGACATAACGTGTAATAACAGCCCATAATGCAATAAATATCGATATAAAAGCATGATGCAAAATGGATGTATCACTTACCAGGAACCACTCCATGAAAAACAGTGTTGGACGTCTTAAGACTTTTGTCAGTCAACCCCATGCGACAGAAATTCTCATAATAGAGGATGTTGATACTACCGCCTCTGTCCATGAGTACTTTAGTGAATTTATATCCACCAACCTGAGGTGCCACCAACAAAGCCAGGTGACCCGGATTGTCAACCCGAGGAGGGTGATCCTTCCTACTCCATGGAATAGGCTGCTCAGACCATCTCAGATAACGAGGGACTGCCGGCTCAACAGCATTCACAGCCCTCTAATGAAGCTTCTGGTCCCGTCTGCACAAACTGGTAGTGAACACATGATACTGCCCACTGTTCAACTGCGTTGGATTGCTCTGGTATCCAGAATGTTGTTGCTGCTACTGACCTCCTTGGCCAGATTGTTGATTGTACCCACCTTGATTTCCTTGAGAGCCTTGAAAATTGGAATTTGAACCACTACCTGGTCCATGAAAACCGCCGCCACCTGAGCCGACGCCCGACCCATGATTTCTATTGAACATGTTAGAGTTCTTGAAAGCCTTCATGATCGTACAATCCTTCCATAGATGAGTGTCCGGTTTCTGCTGAGTACCGTGCCCTGGACAAGGCTCATTTAACAGCTGCTCAAGAGTGGGACCTGACCCGCTGGACCGAGGAGGTGGCCTCCCCTTACGTCACTGATTGTTGCTCTGTGCGTTGGTGTTAGCCACACACTCCAAACTACCGTCAGCCTTACGTTTATTATTACCTCCCTGGTTTGCCAGGTTATGCTGATGACCCTTGCCGTTCTTCTTCCCCTTCCCTATCTTATCCTCATCAGACTTGGGATCCTTGGTACTATGAGAGTCAGCATACTTGACTAGATCCGCCATCAGCTTTCCCATGTCGTTACAATCGCGTTTGAGCCGCCCCAGCTTCTGTTTCAGATGCATAAAACGGCAATTTTTCTCCAACATTAAGACTGCAGAGCCGCATGCATCTTATCAGATGAATGTATTATGGCTTTGACCTGGCGCATCCAATGGCTCGTGGACTCTCCTTCCTCTTGTTTACAATTAGTCAAATCCACAATTGACATGGGCTACTAGCAAGAGTCTTTAAAATTCTGAATAAACCAAACTTTTAATTCTGCCCATGAGCCGATGGAATTGGGTGGCAGCCCCTTCAACCAAGTGCGAGCCGTTCCATCTAACATCATGGTGAAGTACTTGGCCATTGCCACGTCACTGACCACTAGTAGCTCCATGGCCATCTCATAGCTCTAAATCCATGCCCCTGGCTATAAATCGGCCATGTAATTAGGCACCTTTCGAGGCCCCTTGAAATCCTTTGGCAAACGCTCATTATGCAGAGCCGGCACCAAGCAAGGGACACCTCCTGTCCTGGTGGCCATGCCTGCCTCAGTAGAGGTCGTCGGATAAACCGGAAAGGCCTGGTGAGCCGCCTGCTCAGCTGCCTGTTGAGCCGCCCGCTCAGCCTCTTGGCGGATCCTATCCTAGTCAACCAAGTTAAGAGCTCCATCATGTGACGGGTCGCGCCCGCATGGTTGGTCACGGTGCCGGCCGTTGCTTGAAACAGCTGCTAAATCTATGTGTCTGCTATAACTCGGGCTCCGGCTTGGGTGAGGGGTCGAATGAATCCTGTCTCAACTATAAGAATCTACCTCCTGCTGCGCCAGAGCCATCTGAAGAAGTTCTCTGACCCTTTAGGTTTCAATCGCCGTCGGAGAGTCACCCTCCGCTGGGAGAGCCACCAATCTTGCCACCGCAGCGATCATGTTCTCCAAAGGATTAGAATAATGACCCGGTGGTGTTGGTACATAAGGAGGTGGAGCAATATTCAGCCGAGGAGGTTCCATCACCCGTGGCTAAACCGGCGCCATAGCCCCGGGCATCGCCACCCGGTTCACCTCTGGCGGGTTACTAGGGCTTGCACCGGGTGTGCGGAAGAGGTTTCTAGGATCGTAAGTCAGAGGCAGATGTGACTGAGCCTTCTGGTGTCTTCTCCTCATGACCTCGTTTGATGCGTTTAGATCCATCGTGAGCTGAAAAGCCTCTGATTGAATCTGCTGAGCTCGAGCATCCAAAGACGCCCGCTCCACAGCCATCCTGACGTCCTCCGGTGCTAGGTTTTCATTGGCTTGTACGACCTCCTCACGTAACCATGCCACTTCTGCATCGTGCTGAGCTTGATTCGCCAGGTTGACCACGGTAGTCAACAGGGCTGTCATCCTATCCATGAGATCCATCATCACATGAGCCGACGGGCGCATGGGGCCTCCTGCCCCGACGGCCGCTGATCCGTAGATTATTGCTGCCGCAGCCGTAGGGTTTTGAATGGGTTGTGTACCCGTCATGAAGATCCCTGCTCTGCTTTGCGGCTCAAAGGGGTCCAGAATACTGCTGCCATCGGAACAGCCCCCAAGCCCAGCGTCTTGCAATTGATACAATGAATCCGTCTCACCTGTGGACAATCCACCGTCAGAGCAGATGGCTGTCTCATCGCTAGACTCCGGTTCTTCAGAGAATTCTCCTCCATGGATGCATCCTACGAAGGCACTCTTCACGTTGTGCTGAGTCCGGGCAGGTCTCGCGCGCTGAGCCGTCTTGATGATGTCGGTGCAGATGTCTGGCTCAGGGCCCAGCTCACCGATCTGGCCCATGAAGACGTGGATTCCGCCAAAGGGGACCAGGTACCCATACTCAATTGAGCTGGTGTCGAAGCCCCAGCCTACATCGTCGATGTAGAGCTTGCCACAATGACTCTTGGTCATCCGGCCCACAACGTATCCCTTGAGCCCTTCGAAGTTGCCCTTCAAGAACTCAAATCCACCATGCGCAGGCCCCACGGTGGGCGCCAACTGTCGTGGAATTGTCACGGCAGATGTCCTAGTGAAAGGACTTAAACGTGGAGCCATCGCAACTAGGAAGCTTAAAGGGGTTAAACGGGACAAAGGACACGAGGAGTTTATACTGGTTCAACCCCTTGCGGTGAATGTAAAGGCCTAGTCCAATTGAGGTCATATTGCTAGGGTTTCGATGACCAGGGAGCGAATACGCTTAACCTGGCTCTCGATCTGTTGTTTCTTGTCCTAAGCCGCCGCCGGGTCGTCCCCTTATATACACGGGTTGACGCCCTGCGGCCTACAGAGTCCCGACCGGCTCATACAACGTGTCCGGCTCGGTGACGTATCTTACATGCCTTTCATTACAAGTCTATTCATACATGGCGGTTTATACGTATGGGCCTTAAGCCGCCTCTGGTCTTGGGACTATCATAAGCCTAACTGTGAGCCGCCACCTTGTATACTTCTGGGGCTTCATACCGGCATTGTGGTTGACCCGACCCCTCCTGGGCGGGTCATATCTCGTAGTCATATCCCCAACACAAATAGTTCAGATTGAATATGGTATGCAAAGCCAGACTTCGGCGCTAAACCAAGAGAAAAATGTGCCAATCAGGATTTGTACATCCCTTCAACGCAAACGGTTGTTTTGGAGGACCCGTGTGCAACCACGTACAAACAATTTGGTAAGATTCGCATCTATCATATTGGGTATATTACCATTTGTCAAACTGGAAAGATTGACATTTGTTGATCTAGTAACATTACCATTTGTCAACCTGGTAACACTGTGATTTGTCAAAATATGCAACTAAAAATCACTAGCACTATGTAATTTTTGCAGCTAAAATTTAGTAATTAAGCATATATTTCATTCATAGATTAAGCAGTCGTTCTTTATACAAATAGTTCAACTCGACAGCTGAACCGACCAAACTTTTCCCCAATTATTGCCAACCACGTACTGAAATAGCTAGTTCAACTATATATACTAGCTAAGTACGTTGTATAGTTCCACCACATCTATAGTCAGATGAACTGAACAAAATAGCCCCTAACTACTACTAAGCAGGGGCTTTGTACTACTTCCGGTAGCCTCTCCTCTGTCGAGCATGCTTAGTAAGAGGCAAAGGAGGTGGAGCTTACCGACAAGCTGGACAACTGCAATACGGTGCCTGCCGCAGCTGCACCTTCAGCGATGCTCACCTCGAATACCCTCTGCCGCTCCAGACGATCCCTCTCGAAGTGGTGGTTCTCCTCATAGATCTCCTAATTCTTTGCCTCTACGGCGGCGTGTGCTGTGGCCACAACGACGCTAAGACTCTTTGCATGCTTGACAAGGCGCTCCTCCTCCTCTCGCAGGAACTCGATGTAGTGCGCAAGGTCGCTGGCGCATGTGCGAGCCTCCACCTCCGCCTCCCGCCTTCAGGCGGTGCTGGCAGAGTGGGTGATGACCCTGGCGGTCGATGGTGGGCTGGCGGCCACGGCGGCTGAGGATGCAGTGGCGGCCATGACCACCACCTCCCGTCTTCACGTCGTGGTGGCGGAGAAAGTGATGGGCACGGTGATCGGCAGTGGGGTGGCGGCCACGATGGCTACCTCCCACCGGCGATGGGCGATGGGCCTGGCTTTCGACGGTGGTGTGGCGACTACGGTGGCAGACTGTGGGGTGGCGGCAACAGCGTCTGGCAACAGCTGCCGATGGGCAGCGGCGGCGGAGCGTGTGGTGGGTGTTCTGCGCACACCCAACAGGGACGCCACGCGCACTATACTACATCGGGGACTACGCCACCACCACGGTGTAGCCTCCTAGCTGGAGCTGTCCTATGATGACGGCGGAGTGGCTAAGGACGACGATAGACTGGTGCCATAGGCAATTGTGGGAGAAGCAGACGAGATAAGCTATAGGGAGGGAGGGGAAAATGCGATGCAAGACTCGCCGGCCATGAGGGTTGATATACCAAGCCGGTAAGCAGTATGATTTTTGGGGATTTCACCGAGTCAGGCGGGAAGCTTGCGCAGGAACCTGCACGGTTGCACGGTAACGGGCTCACCACCGTTTGGCCAAAAGAATTCCCTGCTACCTCTTGAGCACTGCGTTGGTTTTCCCTTGAAGAGGAAAGGGTGATGCAGCAAAGTAGCATAAGTATTTCCCTCAGTTTTGAGAACCAAGGTATCAATCCAGTAGGAGACTCAATCCAGTAGGAGACTACACGCAAGTCCCTCGTACCTACAGAAACAAATAAGAACCTCGCAACCAACGCGATAAAAGGGTTGTCAATCCCTTCATGGCCACTTACGAGAGTGAGATCTGATAGACATAATGATGATAAGATAAATATTTTTGGTATTTTTATGATATAGATTGAAAGTAAAGATTGCAAAATAAACGGTGCCAAAAATAACTTGTTGATGGGAGATTAATATAATGGAGAATAGACCCGGGGGCCATAGGTTTCACTAGTGGCTTCTCTCAAGATAACATAAGTATTATGGTGGGTGAACAAATTACTGTCGAGCAATTGATAGAAAAGCGAATACTAATGAGAATATCCAGGCATGATCATGTATATAAGCATCACGCCCGTGACAAGTAGACCGACTCCTACCTGCATCTACTACTATTACTCCACACATCGACCGCTATCCAGCATGCATCTAGAGTATTAAGTTCATAAGAACAGAGTAACACATTAGGTAAGATGACATGATGTAGAGGGATAAACTCAAGCAATATGATATAAACCCCATCTTTTTATCCTCGATGGCAAAAATACAATACGTGTCATTTCCCTTTCTGTCACTGGGATCAAGCACCACAAGATTGAACCCAAAGCTAAGCACTTATCCCATTGCAAGAAAGATCAATCTAGTAGGCCAAACCAAACTGATAATTCGAAGAGACTTGCAAAGATAACCAATCATACATAAAAGATTTCAGAGAAGAATCAAATATTGTTCATAGATAGACTTGTTCATAAACCCACAATTCATCGGATCTCGACAAACACATCGCAAAAAGAGTTACATCGAATATATCTCCAAGAAGATCAAGGAGAACTTTGTACTGAGATCCAAAGAGAGAGAAGAAGCCATCTAGCTAATAGCTATGGACCCGAAGGTCTGAAGTAAACTACTCACACATCATCGGAGGGGTCATGGAGTTGATGTAGAGGCCGTCCGTGATCGATGCACCCTCTGGCACAGCTCCGAAAAAGGCCCCAAGATGGGATCTCTTGGGTACAGAAGGTTGTGGCGGTGGAAATAGGGTTTGGTGGTGCTCTTGGATGTTTTCGGCGTATATGAACATATATAGGAGGAAGAAGTAGGTCGGTGGAGCCACGAGGGGCCCATGAGGGGTCCACGAGGGGGGGGGGGCAGTGGGGTAGGCGCGCCCCCTGCCTCGTGGCCACCTTGTTGGTTGCTTTATGTCTACTCCAATTCCTCTGTATCACGTTTGTTCCAAAAATAACTCTCTCGAAGGTTTCATTCCATTTGGATTCCGTTTGATATTCCTTTTTCTGTGAAACACGGAAATAGGCAAAAAACAACAATTTGCACTGGGCCTTGGGTTAGTAGGTTAGTCCCAAAAATAATATAAAAGTGTGAAATAAAGCCCATTAACATCCAAAACAGATAATATAATAGCATGGAACAATCAAAAATTATAGATACGTTGCAGACGTATCAAGCATTCCCAAGCTTACTTCCTGCTCGTCCTCGAGTAGGTAAATTATAAAAACAAAAAAATTGATCTGGAATGCTAACTAGCATAATTCTCAATGTAATTCACTTTATTGTGGCATGAATATTCAGATCCGAAAGATTCAAGACAAAATTCTAATATTCACATAAAAATAATAATACTTCAAGCATACTAACTAAGCAATTATGTCTTCTCAAAATAACATGGCAAAAGAATGTTCATCCCTACAAAATCATATAGTTTGGTCATGCTCCATTTTTGTCACACAAAAATGCTCTCATCATGCACAACCCCGATGACAAGCCAAGCAATTGTTTCACACTTTAGTAATCTCAAACTTTTTTCAACTTTCATGCAATACATGAGCGTGAGCCATGGATATAGCACTATGGGTGGAATAGAATATGATGATGGGGGTTATGTGGAGAAGACAAAAAAGGAGAAAGTCTCACATCGACGAGGCTAATCACTGGGCTAGGAAGATGCCCATCAATTGATGTCAATGCAAGGAGTAGGGATTGCCATGCAACGGATGCACTAGAGCTATAAATGTATGAAAGCTCAACAAAAGAAACTAAGTGGGTGTGCATCCAACTTGCTTGCTCATGAAGACCTAGGGCATTTGAGGAAGCCCATTGTTGGAATATACAAGCCAAGTTCTATAATGAAAAATTCCCACTAGTATATGAAAGTGACAAAACAAGAGACTCTCTATCATAAAGATAATGGTGCTACTTTGAAGCACAAGTGTGGAAAAAAGGATAGTAGCATTACCCCTTTTTATTTCTTTTTCTTTTTTTCTTTTTTCGGGCCTTCTTTTTTTGGCCTTCCTTTTTTTGGGGGACAATGCTCTATTAATGATGATCATCACACTTCTATTTATTTACAACTCAATGATTACAACTCGATACTAGAACAAAGTATGACTCTATATGAATGCCTCCAGCGATGTACCGGGAAGGGCAATGAATCAAGAGTGACATGTATGAAAAACTATGAACGGTGGCTTTGCCACAAATACGATGTCAACTACAGGATCATGCAAGGCAATATGACAATGATGATGTGTGTCATGATAAAGGAATGGTGGAAAGTTGCATGGCAATATATCTCGGAATGGCTATGGAAATGCCATAATAGGTAGGTATGGTGGCTGTTTTGAGGAAGATATAAGGAGGTTTATGTGTGACAGAGCGTATCATATCACGGGGTTTGGATGCACCAGCAAAGTTTCCACCAACTCTCAATGTGAGAAAGGGCAATGCACGGTACCGAAGAGGCTAGCAATTATGGAAGGGTGAGAGTGCGTATAATCCATGGACTCAACATTAGTCATAAAGAACTCACATACTTATTGCAAAAATCTACAAGTTATCAAAAACCAAGCATTACGTGCATGATCCTAGGGGGATAGATTGGTAGGAAAAGACCACCGCTCGTCCCCGACCGCCACTCATAAGGAAGACAATCAAATAACACCTCATGTTTCAAATTTGTTTTTGGTGACCGCTCACCATACGTGCATACTACGGGACTTGCAAACTTCACCACAAGTATTTCTCAAATTCACAACTATTCAACTAGCACACTCTAATATTACCACCTTTATATCTCAAAACAATTATCAAGTATCAAACTTCTCCTAGTACTCAATGCACTTTTTATGAAAGTTTTTATTATACCAATCATGGATGCCTATCATATTAGGACTAAATATATAACCAAAGAAAATTACCATGTTGTTTTTAATATAAGTGAAGCATGCGAGATCAATAATTTCTATAAAATAAAACCACAACCGTGCTCTAAAAGATATAAGCGAATTACTAGAGCAAAATTATCTAGCTCAAAAGATATAAGTGAAGCACATAGAGTATTCTAATAAATTACGATTCATGTGTGTCTCTCCCAAAAGGTGTGTACAGCAAGGATAATTGTGGTAAACTAAAAAGGAAAGACTCAAATCATACAAGATGCTCCAAGAAAAACACATATCATGTGGTGAATAAAAATATAGCCTCAAGTAAACTTACCGATAGAAGAAGACGAAAGAGGGGATGCCTTCCGGGGCATCCTCAAGCTTAGGATTTTGGTTGTCCTTGAATTTTACCTTGTGGTACCTTGGTCATCCCCAAGCTTAGGCTCTTTCCACTCCTTGTTCCATAATCCATCAAATCTTTAGCCAAAACTTGAAAACTTCACAACACAAAACTTAAACAGAAAATCTCATGAGCTCCGTTAGTGAAAGAAAACAAACCACCACTTAATGTACTGTAATGAACTCATTATTTATTTATATTGGTGTTAAACCTACTGTATTCCAACTTCTCTATGGTTCATACACTCAAATACTAGCCATAGATTCATCAAAATAAGCAAACAACACACGAAAAACAGAATCTGTCAAAAATAGAACAGTCTGTAGTAATCTGTAGCTTTCGAATACTTATGGAAAACCTAAAAATTCTAAAATAAATTTTTGGATGTGAGGAATTTATCTAATAATCATCTTCAAAAATAATCAACCTATCGCACTCCCCAGTAAAGAATGGAAGCAAATCTCGTGAGCGCTAAAGTTTCTGTTTTTACAGTAAGATCGCAAAGACCTTCCCCAAGTCTTCCCAAAGGTTCTACTTGGCAAAAACACTAATTAAAAGCATAAAACCACATCTAAACATAGGCTATATGAATTATTTATTAAATAACAGAAATAAAAATTATTGGGTTGTCTCCAAACAAGCCCTTTTCTTTAAAGCCTTTTAGCTAGGCATAAGATTTCAATGATGCTCACATGAAAGACAAGAATTGAAGCACAAAAGGAGCATCAAAAAGCATGTGACAAACACATCTAAGTCTAACATACTTCCTATGAATAGGCATTTTATAAGCAAACAAATTATCATAGCAAGCAAAAATTAGCATATGCAAGGAAGACGAAAGAGATGATAGCAATCTCAACATGACGAGAGGTAGTTCAGTAAGATGAAAATTTCCACAACCATATTTTCCTCTCTCATAATAATTACATGTGGGATCAGTATCAAATTCAACAATATAGCTCTCACATAAAATATTTTCAACACAATTGTCAGGACTCCGACTCGATGTCACATCGATCTAGCTTGTAACACCTCATATCACTTTGCGGCCTCACGCACGGTATCCCCACGGGTGTCGCCTTACCTTTGCCCGGGACCGTTTGCGCCTTTTGGCTCACGTATATGATAGTGTCGCTAGCATCCATATGATAAAGAGCCCGGGCTGACATGACTAGTCGTAAACCCAAAGTGGCACAGGCTTACAGGGACAGGCATCCATGACCCAGCAACGAACGTGTCGGTCATCAACAAGTGGGTCCGGGCTGTAGCACTGGGCTAGCAGGACTCCGGTAAACCAGGCTGTAGTGGGCTAACAGGACTCCGGTGCTCAATGCGTGACATTTCCCCGAAGGGACAGACACAGGAACGAAGAAGGACACATGCCGGCCAGCCTAAGTGTTCCAGAGCAGTAGCAAGCTACCATGGCTCAGTGGTAACACTAGGAGACATTTCCCGGTAAGAGAGGCTACTAAGGATAAACAACTAGATAGTCAGATCCCACACATACCAAGCATTTCAATCATACACACAATATGCTCGATATGTGCAAATACAACAAGGCATCACAACATGACTCTACGACACAAGTACTTTATTTAAGGCTCAGAGAGCCATACATAACATACACAAAGGTACGGGTCACACGACCCAGCATTCAAGTCATACAGTCATACAAACCAGCAGCGGAAGTAACTTGTCTGAGTACAGACAACTAGTAAAATAAAAGAGGCTTGGAAAGCCTAGCTATACTACGTGGTCCTTCACAAGCTCAGGATCACCACCTGGGCCTTAGCCTACTCATTGATGTCAACGTCTACGTAGAACCCATCAGAAGGGGTTGCAGCGTCTTCTGTAAAAATGTAAATTATAGCAACATGAGTACAAAAGTACTCAGCAAGACTTACATCAGATCCTACATACATGCATATTATCAAGAAGGGTTGGTGGAGTTGTTGCAGCAAGCCAGCTTTGACTCTTGGCTAGGCTAACCTACGAGACTCCAACTTGAAATGGTTTTGCGTACACGAGTCCACTACTCACCACTTCAATACACTACCGAGGATCCACCTTCGTCTTCCTACGGAAGAGCCATCCTCGGCACTCACACTTATCTTGAGGCTTTTAGTAGTTTCCATTTACTTGTCTATGAACTGTATAGGTAACCAAGTAGTCCTTTACCGCGGACGCGGCTATTCGAATAGATCATGATAACCCTGCAGGGGTGTACTTCTTCGTACACGCTCTCACCACTTACCGTCGTTTACACGACATGTACTCGGCAACCTTCAAGCGGAAGCCCAACGTGGGTGTCGGCCACGACCTACCTAATCACCTAAGCCTCCAGTCCAGGTTTATCGCCTATCCAGGTTCCATCCGCAGGGAGTCCGGCCGAGGTTTCCCATACGGCCCCGAACGATGTGAACAGGGTTCCCGAGATACCTAACGGGTATTCGGTACACCCGGCCACGTACCTACCGCATCACAGCCCACCCCTACGGTCAGCGCTGTCCACGGCCTCCAGTAGGCTACAAACACCAGAAACTACTTTCAACTCCTGGACGGAGAACTAGGGTGAATAAGAAGCTGAGAGGGTCCATTGGTTTCGGGCCCAATGCATGGTAGTAGCTGATTCTTAAATCACACATACAGATCTCAGTGCTTAAGGTCGGCTTCAATGAAACAACCCACCATGTACTCCTACATGGCCTCTCATCGATACCTTTACCAAATCGTGTTCACCACACCACTCTCATTACCGACATAATCATTTCACTCTAGCCCATCACCCAGATGAACCAGACCTGACACGACTCTAAGCATAGCAGGCACAACAAGGTAGGAACAACACATTCATATGGCTCAATCAACTCCTACACATGCTAGTGGGTTTCATCTAGTTACCGTGGCAATGACAGGTCATGCAGAGGAGGTGGGTTCAACTACCGTAGCACACAGCAGTTTGAAACGCGTTGTCTTAATGCAGTAAAAGAGAGCAGGAGCGAGAACATGGGATTGTATCGACATGATCAAATTGTTGGTTGCTTGCCTGATGGTTCGATGCACTGATACGGTTCTTCGTTAGGGTAATCACGGTACTCCTCGGAGGCAGAACCTGCCGCAAAGAACACCGATACACAACCATCACCAAACAATGTGCAACAATATGATGCATGCATGAAACATAGCAATATGAGTGTGTTGGGCTAATGCAACTAAGACCAGAAGGGTTTGAACCAATTTGAATCAAAGATTCAAATTTCAAACTCAAACATGGCCCTTTAAAGTGTTTTTCCTTGTTCTGTATTAAACATCAGGTTAACTTGTTTAATCATGCATGAAAATAGTACAGATGGATAGATTGGATTTTTCTGATCATTTTTCATATATAATTTGTCTGATTTGGAGTTACAGAATAAAAGTTATGAATTTTTAAAGTTTAAACTATATTCTGGAATTTTCCTATATTAGATTAATTCCAGAAAATCAATTATTGCGTCAGCCTGGCGTCAGTGTGACGTCAGCAGGTCAACGGGACACGTCCGGGTCAAACCTGACAGTGGGTCCCGCGTGTCAGTGTGATTAGATTAATTAAAGTTTAATTAAAACTAAACCTGTTTAATTAACAGGGCTGGGCCCCACCTGTCATTGACTCAGGGGAGTCAACCAGGGCCCACCCGTGGTCAAACCCGGGTCGGCTGCACCGGCGTTTCGGTCGCCAAATGGGTCGCGGAGACCACCGGAGTGGAGCTGAGGACGAGCCGCAGCTCTTGGTGGAGTCCGTTGGGGTCGGGGTGGCCGGAGTTGGCGCCGGCGACGACTTTGGCGGCCACCGGGGTTCAGCCGAAGACGAACTTGACGCAAGAGGGGTCGGTGAGGCGCGGGGAGTAGCTAGCTAGGTGCTACGTGACACGGTGAGTAAGATGGACACCGTGGAGTGGCCGGAGGGTGACCGGGAGCACGTCGGCGACGAGCTCCACGGCGGTAGGTGCGGTTGAGCTCCGGGAGGTCGCTACACGGCTCGGGAGCAAGAAAATAAGGGGGGGGGGGAGATGGCTAAGCTCACAGTGAGTGCGACGAAGCCCTTGGTGTGGCCGGAGATGGACCGGGGCGACGACGGTGTTGAAGGGGATCTCCGGCGACGGCGGTTCGGGCGAGGTCGTTGCGGTGGACTCGGGCGTTGCGAGCGCTCGGGGCTCGGCTTGCTCGATGGAGTGGACAGCGGCGGAGCTCCTGGACACGATGAGAGGACGCACGGGCGGCGGGGAGCACGGCTACGATGAAGGCACGGCGATGGTGGCGTC